>NW_005360273.1:374885-413271 GCF_000412655.1 Myotis brandtii | reverse complement strand
CCTCATATATTATTTATTTTCAGAGAGCAAAGTACAGACAAAGGAATGGATGTCTGGAAGTCTTTCTTAAATCTGAAATGGTAGCAACGTTTCTTTTGGGCGCTAAGTAATGAAAGATACGGATGCTAGTTTTCCAGGAACGTTGGCTGTTCCTGAGATAAACAGAAGCCGCATCCTTTCTAGATAAAGAATGAGGAAGAAAGTTTGCTGGGGAGGGGGTGGGTACTGGACATTTTTACATTAGCCAGTTACATAACGTAATACTTAGTTTATAAGGAATAGGAGAGAGGGGAACCCTTGACTAAACTTGCCACTTTTGGGGACATGCTAGGTTAAAAAACTAAAGTCTAGCAATCATAGATGGTTTCGATTTTTCAGAGGCTTCTTGAAGGTTTGAGGAGAGAAGTCCCCTGACAACGTTAAGCTGTATATTTTAAAGTGTATATTCTTGTCTCTATGTTAAATCAGTATAGTAACTTTTAAAAAATTGATGGTGATGGGCAACAGAAAATTAAAGATTTCAGCCATCAGTAAAGATCAGTTGCCACCATCCCCAAGAATCTAACAGTTTTATATGAAAATTTAGAATGGTTGAAACTTTTTGATAAACTTCCTGTAAGTTTCATATCTACTTTAAAACAAAATCTAAGAGGAAGAACTGATTAGAATAAGTTCCAATCCGAGAAATATTGGAAATATCTTTAAGATTTATCTGGCTCAACTGGTAGACACCAAATTTCCTGTGACTGAGTTTATCTTCTTTAGGAAACTCAGTGAAGTAAACCATCTGGAATCTTCCAAGTGTGATTATCTCATGGGATGATAACCTCAAGATAAAATTATACGTAAAAATACAATTCATCGGAAATGATGAAACAGAGAGAAAGAGGCTGGTAAGGGGAATAAAATATCTTACATATACTGAAATGCTGATATGTCGTTTTTGAAGGATATAACATCATAATGTTATATCCATAATGACCTGGCTCCACTAGGTCAACAAGCTGTTCACTTTGGGCAAGTACCTTATTCTTTTTTGACTTTACTCACTTGAATTCTTCACAGTAATCTTTTAAAAAATATATATATTTTTATTGATTTCAGAGAGGAAGGGAGAGGGAGAGAGAGATAGAAACATCAATAATGAGAATCATTGATCAGCTGCCTCCTGCATGCTCCCTACTGGGATCGAGCTCACAACCTGAGCATGTGCTCTTGACCGGAATCGAACCTGGGACCCTTCAATCTGCAGGCCAACGCTCTATCCACTGAGCAAAACTGGCTAGGGCTTTACAGTAGTCTTAAATAAGTAACAATTAATTTACCTTTTTTTTTCAAAATAAAGATTATAACTTAATTTACAGAATATTTTGCGTATTTAATATCATACTATATGAGAATTGTCTGGTGCCTATAACTTTAAGACCGATATAGGCCAATTCATGAAATACAGAAAGAAACCCTGAAGCAACAAGTTGCTGCTTCACACAACCCTGATCCTTGTCCTTACCTATACTTACATTTGTTTTGTTTTCTGACTATTAGATATAGTGCTATTCTCTACCTTCAATCCATAGAATTGGTTTTGATACTTGATTTATCCCTTTTTCTTTTTCAACTTGAACCCATTCCTCTTTTTGGGATTCCTCCTACCTTCCTATCCCCTGGATAGAAGTTAGCAGCGTGGGCAAACTTCTCTGGGATTCTCCCAAAACCCTTGGTACATGTCTATTGTCTACACAAGAAAGTACTCTGCACAACTCTTTGCTGCATTCTGAAGGACTGTTTGGAGGACATTTCTTAGGACATTATTTCTTGCTTTCAACATAAAGTGATATTTGGGAAATTCATTTAAAACTAAGTTCTAGGAAAAGATTATCTAAAACACTGTACCTCCTGCATGCTCCCTACTGGGATCGAGCTCACAACCTGAGCATGTGCTCTTGACCGGAATCGAACCTGGGACCCTTCAATCTGCAGGCCAACGCTCTATCCACTGAGCCAAACTGGCTAGGGCTTTACAGTAGTCTTAAATAAGTAACAATTAATTTACCTTTTTTTTTCAAAATAAAGATTATAACTTAATTTACAGAATATTTTGCGTATTTAATATCATAATATATGAGAATTGTCTGGTGCCTATAACTTTAAGACTGATATAGGCCAATTCATGAAATACAGAAAGAAACTAAAGAAACCCTGAAGCAACAAGTTGCTGCTTCACACAACCCTGATCCTTGCCCTTACCTATACTTATATTTGTTTTGTTTTCTGACTATTAGATATAGTGGTATTCTCTACCTTCAATCCATAGAATTGGTTTTGGTACTTGATTTATCCCTTTTTCTTTTTCGACTTGAACCCATTCCTCTTTTTGGGATTCCTCCTACCTTCTTATCCCCTGGATAGAAGTTAGCAGCGTGGGCAAACTTCTCCGGGATTCTCCCAAAACCCTTGGTACATGTCTGTTGTCTACACAAGAAAGTGCTCTGCACAACTCTTTGCTGCATTCTGAAGGACTGTGTGGAGGACATTTCTTAGGACATTATTTCTTGCTTTCAACATAAAGTGATATTTGGGAAATTCATTTAAAACTAAGTTCTAGGAAAAGATTATCTAAAACACTGTAATGTTTTCTCCATTTTGCTAACAAAAGAGGTGAAATTTATAATCTAGCTCTTTCTTTTTTGTTTGCCAGGAACTTTAAAATAAAATATGAAACAGCAACTATGCATGAACATATGACCTACATATTTGGATTTCTGATTCTGACACACTAATTTAATTCATATTTACTTGATGTTGATTTTTTAAAATTCACTTTAAATTTTACACTTTTATTCTAGGTAGTTTTTCCCCCCTAAAAATTCCATTTGGAGCCTTTGCAGGAAGAAATAGGAGATAAGAAAACAAATGATTACCTCATACTGTCATTCTTATTGCTCTAACAGTAATTTCTAATGTGTTATTTCCTCCACAAGGCCTTAAATCTATTTTAAAACTTATTTTTATATTCTCTGAATCACTTATTACAAGCCAATACTAAGCATATGTGTGTTGCATGAAAGAATGATAAAGTAGCCCCATTACTGGGAAATGCAGATCCTGGGTACTCAGTGCCATTCATTCATTTATTCATCTAAGCTATTAAACAACCACTTTGTGTCAAACACTCCTCTAAGTGCTGGGGATATATTAATGTAATAGAATATTTGAAAGATTATTAGGACTTCTAGGACAGGATGAATGCCCTTTAATGGTAGGTGGGAAATTCAGGACAGGAAATTGGGACAAGGGCTGCCACATTTGAGCATGCAATGGTAAGAACAGTTAGACAAATATATATATTGAGAGTGAATGCACTAAGAAACACATGCAAAGCCAAGCCTTTCAGGCTTTTGTGTCATACACAAGAATATAACTGATCACAAAGGGCTAAGATCCATAATAGATAAAGAATTCCTAAACATCAAAAAGATCAACAACTTAATAAACATGGACAAACAGGCATTTTACAGAAGAAATACAAATAGCCCATAAAAATATGGGAATCTCCAACTTCTTCGTTATCGGGTATATGCAAATTGTAAATCCAATGTTCTACCATTGAAATCCATCATATTGCCAAAACTTAAAAAGTCATTATCTTGAGGGCAAGGATATAGAACAAATCTGTTTGTGGTTAGAGGATCTATCCCCCTAATTTCAATAAAAACCACTGAAACATTGAAAGGCAACATAGTTTTAGGATTGAAAGAAATGGTTTGGAAAACGACAATGAGACACAGTATTCATAAGACTTTGTACCACAAGAATAAGATATAGGTCTGTTTTATGTTTGTTTCACTGTTTTATCCCTATCATTTGCTACAATCTTTATACATATGGAGTCTCCAATAAGTCTTTGTTGAATTATAACTAATAAAAATTAACTTCAAGTGAAAGAAGTCCAACTTTATACATTTTGAATGAGAATGCATTATCTTTTGGAAGAGGTTTATAGCATAATCTGTGTTTTTCCATTCTTATTTGAACGTGGTGAGAACTTGGGAAGTGGAAAATTCCAAATCCTTGGAGATAGTTTTTAAAAAATTATTTGATGAATAAAATTGTGTGTTTTTAATCATCTCATTCAAAGGTTTATTGCTACTGACACACTCTAGCTGTTCTTACATTATAAATAGTGGAGGGAAAATTTAAAGCTTAGCTTAACAGTGATTGTAGAAAGGAAATGGTTTTAATGAAGCTCTACATGGACTTTTCCTCATGCAATATTTTGGTTTATTCAGTCTCATATAGTAGATGCAGCACTGAGTTCTATCTTGCTTACTTGCCCCTGCCACCAAGTTCTGTGTAATTTTGTTTACTTAACTTCTCTGGGTCCTTGTTTTCTCATGGGCCAGATAAGACTCTTATGGCCTCTTACGTCTGTACAAATACAACATATTGGCTTTTCTACAAGGCTGTGCTGGCGGAAGGAAACTTATTTATTGAATGTGTATTGTATACATTGAATTTAGTTAGGATTCATTTAGGCCCTTAGGATAACATTGCAATAGTCAAAGATGTCCCAAATCATAATTTAAATAGTATATTTTATCTTTAGTGCATCCCTATCCTTCTCAGGATTCTTCCTCTGTGCTTCCATTGTGTTTCAGATTATCTTGTTGGATCATTGGCCAGACATTTGAGGGATTTTTATTGCCTAACTTTCCTCTAAAATAAATAAATTAAAAAATCCAGTAATAAAAATCTTACTGGAGTAAAAATGTAAATTTCCAGTTTATTCATTGATGTATGATACATCTGTAATACATTTGCATGACATTACCCAATGCCCTTTCCCCCAAATTGCTACAAATCCAAATCTGTTCCTCTTTTAAAGTTCAACTCAAATGTCACATCTTTCTGAAATCTGTGTCCTTTAGTTTCCTGCTTTTTTATTTCTTATCTCTTTTCTCTTTTTTTCTTGTTACCTGGCTTGCAAACTATCACTCGATTATTATCTTCATGAGGGCAGATACCATACCTTTTTAACTTCCTAAGCCAAATGCATTCTGACATTAAAAATAAGCACTCAAGCCTGACCAGCGTGGCTCAGTGGTTGACTGTCAACCTATGAACCAGGAGGTGACAGTTCGATTCCCGGTCAGGGCACATGCCAGGGTTGCAGCTCGATCCCCAATGGGGGGTGTGTGCAGGAGGCAGTCAATCAATGATTTCTCTCATCATTGATGTTTCTATCTCTCTCTCCCTCTCTGAAATCAATAAAAATATATTTATAAAAGTAAGCACTCATATATATTAAATAAATGGATAAATTAGTGAATTAAGTAGGCAAATGGATTCTTTATTGTCTGAAGAAGTTTTTCTTTGGTACTTTCCCCTTTCCAGATACTTATCCAATGTACTTTTTATTTCTAGTAGGCCCTATGATTTGTACCTGTTGGAAAGACAAATCTGAAATTGAAAGGTAAAACTTGTGTTTTAGCCCAAGATATTTCTGAATGAATGAATAAATAAATAAATAAATAAATAAAATAATCAAACCTTTTTCTAGATATTTATGAAGTCTTCAAAATTTCATTTGCCCTCTGCTGGTATTTCCATTAATCACAAATGATGCTGGGTTGAGCTAGGTCTATTCTAAATACAATGAGAATTATGAATTTGTTTTGGTAGATAATAAATGTTCATAATGCTCTGACATCAAGGGGGAGCTTAAGGAAACATAGTTTCTATTAGGTCTAGAGCTTTTGGTGAGGGTAGTAAAGAAATGTAAAGAGAATTGAGCTGCAGTCCTTTTCTTCAAATCTTCCTCTTACACGTCTGTCTCAAGGAATTCTTGTGGAATTCTAGGCAGCCTGTGGGTAAGTTCATGTTCAAAGTGATCGTTCCTGTTCTTGCAAAACCAAGAAAGAACTGGAGTAGAGCCCAAAGAAAATACTGTATAGACCTGAGGTTATCTACGATAAATGAAACCAAACTACATTAGGGTGGAATGAGATTGGGGTTTGGACCCAAAACTTGAGCTAAAATTAAGAATAGAATAAATTTCATTGGTTTGTATGATATGTTTCTTACCTTTCTAGCTGTGGTATAATTCGCTTTTGCAAATGGCTAGTCAAGAGTTAGTGGATTTGAGCTTAATTACTTCTCCCAGGAGACATAACTAATAGGATGTCTTGGTACTTTTTTGGATGAAAGAGTGATGTGAAAACTGAGCTGGGGAGATTAGTTTTGTAGCAATGTTCAGGGACGATTGAAAGAGGCTAACACTGGAGCTGGAAAATCAACCAGAAGTTGTTTTGTTAACAGAGAATATGGTAATGATGAATCAAACCAGTGAGTTAATGGGAGTGAAGATAAGAAAAATTATAGGAAGAGGGTACTGTGATTGCATAAACACAGGGAAATAAACATAATGACAAATATTTGGTCTAATTTACTCATTTGTAATAGACTAGATTGCAGACACAAAGTTTACTTTCAGCTTAAGGAAAAATTTGAAGAAGTTTCAAAATATGTGTTATTTCTAAGTAAAATATATAACACACATTATCTTAGTTTACTATGTTTCTTAATTTTACATTCCTTCTATATTTATTTATTATTCTTTTATCCATTATTAAGATAAAAATACATGTTAATTTAATATGAATTTAAATCAACCATTAGTGTAATTGTGATTGGTAGATCAGAAAAGTTTTTAAAGTAACTAGAATAGAAGCTAGCATAGAGTAAGTAATCTATAAATGTTAGTTATCTCCATGCTTGGTGCCTTTTTTGTTGTTGTTGTTAATTCTCAACCAAGAATGTTTTGCATTGATTTTTAGAGAGAGTGGAAGGGAGGGTGGAGAGAGAGAAGAAAAAAATCGATGTGACAGAGATACATTGACTGGCTGCCTTCCTCATTCGCCTTGATTAGGGCCATGAATCAAGCCTGCAACTGCAATAAGTGTCCTTAATGGAATTGAACCCGGGACTCTGCAGTCCATGGGCCGACATTCTACCCACTGAGCCAAACCAGCTAGGGCACTTGGTGCCTTTTAAAAGCACTGTTAAGTTGGGACTAGATATATCTCCATTTAGACAAAAACTTGAAGCAAAAGGGGCCACCTAATCCCAAATTCCAAAAGGACCTGATCCCCTTTTATAGGACTTCAAAGAAGATGGTATCAAGTAGTTTCCTGTCCTTAGCCACTCACCCCCTTTCAGAAATAAAATGGTGAAAAGTGAAGTAGCTTGGAGTTGATGGAAATTGAGGGTTTGTCTGAAGCAAACTATTGTGTTATGCAGTCCATCCATGCCAAGGGGTACAATGGGAGTCCTTTCCCTTCACTTTAAGCGCAATGAGAGAGGATTTGTGAAGATCACTTGCAGAACTTTGTGTGGATCTCTTGGGTTAAAGAGACATAGAGAGTTTTTTCAATTAATTCATAGAAAAGGAAGTTCATAGGACCGAAGCTGGCTAAAACCCTCCATGCAGGAAGAGCTGAGGAATGTTTGAGAACTGAAGCCTCCTGAGAGTAGGTCAAAATGTTTTTTGTTTGTTTGTTTGTTTGTTTTGTTTTTAAGGATCAGATTTAGAATCTAAAGTAGAAATTTTATCCTGGAATTGTTTTGAAAGAGATTCACTAGAGAAGGCTTCTTATAAAGAGCCAGAGAGACAAACTCAGCAGAAAAATTCTGAAATGAACCTTTGGATGCAGAAGGGGGTCATGTGTTGTGATAAAGAGTGTTGCCTGAATCAAAGGGAGGTACAATATGATAAGCCCCACTAGAGTGCTCAGGAGGAAAACACACCATTTTTAACTCTGGCATCAGACAGAAGAGACCAAAGCAGATAATACTGGTGTCAGTCAAGCAGGACTTTTCTTATCTCTTACCTCTGCTAGCTATCCCTTCTTCGACCCCGGGCCTACTTAATGGAAGAAGGAAAATAAAAATCCTATTGGGATTTCTACTTCCAACAATGGTGGACTAGGAAATTGAGCTAATCCTCCCATGCGAACAAAGAATGCATGGTCAAAATATTTTAATACGATCTGCATGAGAAAACTAACAAGGCATTGAAGATGTCTAGGGCCAACATCTGAGAGAAGAAAACAGATAGCTAAATCCAGCATTAGGGGCTGCTTTCTTCTTAGAGGTATCTACTAACTCCAGAAAAGGTGACTGAGAGGATAAGAAGATGGAAACTAGATTTGGACAGTCTCTCAGAAAGATCAAATCTGTATAAATATAATGGAAATTGATAAGCTGATTTATAACTTACATGAAAATACTAAAGACCAAGAGTAGGCAAAACAAGCTTGAAGAAGAATAAAGTTGAAAACAAATACTGCCCTATTTTCAGACTTACTATAAAGTATTTGGTCTTGGTTTATACAAATAACAATAGATCAATGAACCAGAAGAGAGAACCTAGAAATTGACTCACACATATATCACTTGACTTATTTTTACAAAGGTGCCAATATAATTTAATAAATGATGCTAGAGCCAACTGGATAGATACTGTACAAAATCTTATACATCATAGACCTAAAGGTGAGGATTAAAATTACAAAGCTCTTGATAAAAACAGAATGCCTTCTTGACAATGGGATGGACAAAGATTTCTTGTCAGGAGGAGAATGATCCCAGTTCTGAAGACAGAGGTGTAAGCAGAATGAAAGTGACGAAGAGGATAAATCTGGGGTAAACCTAAATGGAATGACTGCATAAAACAACAACAACAATAATAATATATTTGGGAATATATAATATTTGAGTTAAAATATAAGATAACAATGTAAGTTAGGAGGAAAGTAAATGAAGGTAAGGAATCAGGTTTATATTAAACTTTAATGATACAAGGGTAATTCTAGGTTTACCACTGAAACTGTATTAAAAGAGCCCATAGTGAGGAAAGAAATGGAATAATTTTTCAAAATTTATTCTAGAAAAACAATAAATGATTTTCTGAAAATAAACACACTGCTGCCCTTCTGCATACACAGCATTCCTGAAGCTGGTGCCAAAGAGAGAGTTTACATGGGTAGCATGGCATGAAAATTATTAGCCAGGGATTTCTTACTGTAAAAACTTCTTTCTACCAACATTTAATTGACATAAATATAAATACATTACTCAAATAAATAAATAAATAAATAAATAAATTACTCAGAGAGAAGCAAACCAAGACAATAAATGAGAAAGGAATATATAAAAGAGACAGAGCAAGTATAAAATGAATTAAAAAAAGGGGTAGATTTAACATACATATGTCAGTAATTACATTACAGTATAGATAAATCACAAACTCCAATTGAAGAACAGAGAATGTCAGATTGGATAAAAATACAAAAGGTAACTATATACGGTTTACAATACAAACACTTAAAATATGAAGATACGGAAATATTGGGAGTAAAAGGATGGATAAAGTTATCTTATTAAAAAACCCAAAAGATTATTATAGTAATATTATTAAATTAAGTGGAATTTAAGACAAAAATTTGCCATAGATAAAGAGGAACAGTTCATATGAAGTTCTGTTTGTTAAGGTAGAATTACTCTAGTTTGAATGCACCTAGCAACATACTTCAAAATATATAAAGCAAAAATGTGCAGAGGTCTAAGGGGAAATAGGCAAATGCACAATATTGTAAGACTTAACACGTTTCTATATTAAAGAGGGAGCAGACAATAAAATAGTTATTGGTATTTTTTTACCTATCTCACCTTAAGGAAATCCCTCTAAGTCAATTCATATAGCTCTAACTCTTCATTTCAATGTCTGAATAATGGCTTATCGTATGCATGTATCCCTGTGTGGCTTATCCTCTATTGATGGAAATATTCAATTATTTGTGATGTAAAACACATTGATCATGAAATGAGTTGCTATGACTCACATACTGAATCATTGAGATGAGTCCTGTCATGTAGCTGTTGCAATGTTTTAGAATATTTAATGTATTGCTGGCAAGAAAAGGGAGACTTTTAGTAGCCTCTCCCAACCACACCTTCAGCAGCATCTTTTGGGTGGTTAGTGATAGTCCCTGTACAGCTATCTACTGCTTTGTAGGATGAAAACAGGAGGGGGTGGTGGATCAATAGTTGGCCAGTAGGAGAGGTAGTGTATCTTTAATGCCAAAACGCCAATTTGCAAAGTGGAAAAATAAACCATGTTTTTGGCATTAAACCCTACTTATTTTCCTTGATTCAATTTGAAAGAACCTTCTTTCTTTTTCAACTATTTTTTTGTTTTCTATTGCTTATACTCAAAATTCTATTACATAGTATTCAAATAATCAACCCTTTGGCCCAATCTGTCTTCCAAATCTTCTATCTTATATTATGTTCTTGCCAACTGGAACACTTCACCTTTTCCCAACATGTTCTTTCCTCAGCTTGGTACGTCCTCTCATCTACCTCTGTTGATATCAGCTCAAGGGCCAGCGTCTGCAAAGCCTTCTCTGTTTCTGGCTTCATTCTCAATAGAGATCTCCACTCCTCTGAACTCATTTCATACATTAAATCTCTTGCATGATTTCCCACATACTCTATTTGGGCTTTGTGACAAACTGATTGCATGTCTTATTTTCTCTGTTAAGTTATTAAACTTGTTAAAAAATAAAGCATCTCTTAGTCTTTAAATGGGATTAACATACTGCCTTTCATATATTTTATGCTCAGGAATATTGTTTAAACTAATGAATGAGGATTATAAACTAAAATGGGTATAACGTAGTTGTACTTTTAGGTAAATAAATAAGAACACAAATAGGAGGAACATCATTACCTTGCCTAATGGATTGTGAAGTCATAGATAATTAGCTGTGATTACCAGTAACCATGGAAAATGTAAAAGGCTATTTGATTTTCAGAAGTACAAAAAATACTCAGATTAATAAATTCACGTAGAAAACAAGATATCAAAATAAATGTATTTGGTTTAGATGAACTAATCCATTGAAATACCCTTCTTTTTTTAAAAAAATATTTTTGTTGATTTCAGAGAGGAAGGGGGAGGGAGAGAGAGATAGAAACATCAATGCTGAGAGAGAGACATTAATTGGCTGCCTCCTGCACGCCCCACACCTGGGATTGAGCCCGCAACCCAGGCATGTGCCCTGATTGGGAATTGAACCTTGACCTCCTGGTTCATGGGTTGATGCTCAACCACTGAGCCACGCAGGCCAAGCGAAATACCCTTCTTTATGTTAAAAATTTTTTATTTTATTGATTTTTTAAATATATTTTATTGATTTTTACAGAGAGGAAGGGAGAGGGATAGAGAGTTAGAAACATTGATGAGAGAAACATTGATCAGCTGCCTCCTGCACTCCCCCTATTGGGGATTAAGCCCGCAATCAAGGTACATGCTTTTGACCAGAATCAAACTTGGAACCCTTCAGTTTGCGGGCCGATGCTCTATCCACTGAGCAAAACCGGTTAGAACAATGTTAAAAATGTTTTAGAAAACTCTTCCAGGAATAGACTCTAGTCAGCCGTGGGCAAACTACGGCCCGCGGGCCGGATCCGGCCCCTTTGAAATGAATAAAACTAAAAAAAACAAAAGACCGTACCCTTTTATGTAATGATGTTTACTTTGAATTTATATTAGTTCACACAAACACCCCATCCATGCTTTTGTTCCGGCCCTCTGGTCCAGTTTAAGAACCCATTGTGGCCCTTGAGTCAAAAAGTTTGCCCACCCCTGCTAGCCGCTAGAGCATTGAGACTATTTTATCTCTGGGTCTGGCAAGACCATTCATCTAATGCTTTCTTTGTTTGTGTATTTTAGCTGTTCACTAGGCATATTATATATAAGAGATTAGCCTTAGATCTAAAATAATTCATATGCACAATTCTCAGTAGCTTATGTATTTTTTAGAAAAAAAGGTAAATGTCTTTTGGTTAATTATACAATCATTGTAACATCTTTTTAAAATCCACATTCTACATTTGCTTTTTTAAGATGCCTTTTACATGAACATTTAAAAACCCAGAAAATTTGGAGAATTGTATTAATTATACAAATTCAGATTAATGAACCTTTTATATAGATATTAATTAAATGACCACCCTCCAGTTAAGATCATTCACAACTGGACTATGAGATGCTAGACTGGATTGGGAAGTGCTTGAAGCCAAAGGTCATGTTCATGTTAGTCTGAATTCCTGGTTTCTGGTGCAAAATTGATGTTCAATAAATGTTTACTGAATCAACAATGCGTGATTGAATAGGTGAATGAATGATAATGTTACACTTCCTGCTAGCTGTAGAATTGGAAGTAACATACCTGTCAGTAGAGCAAAACAATAAGTGTCATCGCCAATTGTTAGACTGAAATTAAATTCAGAATATGATAGCGACTGCTTCAATTAATTATCCAATGACATTTTATGAAGTATGGTTAGTTTTAATGGGGAGAAATTTTATTTTTATGTTTTCTCCACCTTTTACTTCCCTTAGGTGTTTAAGAACTTGTTTCTACTTGGCCATACTTTGACTTTTGGTCAATGATGATTCAGATGGGCACCCTTAGATGATTCAGAGGTATGTGCTACACCTAGGTGACCTATCATTTGCAGAATCTTTCCAGTTCTGACAGTGCCCAGTTTTGTGTAGAATGTGAATCTTATTAAGCCACAGATGTATGACTACTGGCCAGCAGGAACTCATTTATTGCACATGTAAAATTAATTTATAAATTACTAGCCTTTATGTGGAAGCCCCAGAATTGTTAAAAAATGTGAGGGTCAGTAATGAGCATTTCGTCTCCATTCCTTCATGCATGATAAAGATAATTTATGAAATCTGTCATATTTTTATTCTAAAACTATCATTATCATTGTCACTCATTATTTGACACTAATTATCTATTATTTACAGAGTCCTATATAAAGAATTGACAAAATAGAAATCCCACTTCTGAGGGGATTAAAATCTAATTGGGAATTAGATTTTAAAAATTAAAATCTAATTGGGAATTTCATGGTACAATGCAAAAAAGTGAGATAGCAATACATTTATCTTTGTATTGAGTTCTAAATGAATGTGCCTAAACTATTTCCTGTGATAAGGTGGTAACTGGGTATCTATCTAGTTGCTAGCTACATTCAACTTGATCAAACTTATTAGTGTTGTAGGCTTTTTTATGAACAATATTAATAGCTGTCACAGTACTTACTTCTGGACCACATCTAGGAAAAGTCCTGCTACATTGAATACTGCCACCTGGATGCAAGAGTGGTCATTAGATAGGAGCCACCTTAAATTCCTAATGTTATATTTATGAACTTTCTTAAAGCTATACATTTTCCCCCTCATCTCAATGGAAGTTCCTGACATTTATTTCCTCCACTTGTAATTTAGATCCCACTTTCTCCTTCCTTCATAGGAAGGTCACCTCTCCAGCGTCCTTCTCCCAGTTCCTTCCCATAAACATTTAGGTATACTCAAGTCAATTTCTTATCTAAGATAAGAAAATTCCTCTCCACCTGATAGCCCTGACTGGGAATCTAATCATGACCTCCTGGTTCATAGGTCAACACTGAACCACTGAGCAACACTGGCTGGGCTCACCCGAAGATTTTGAAATTGCCCTTGTACTTATCTATCTTCTTCTCTAAATTACCTATGCCTCAAAGGCAACAACTTGAGTGTGATCACTATTATTCCTTACAAAATAAGTGGCAAAGAGAAGAGACAATATTTGGCAAATGAAACTTAATTGAATTGCCTATAGTGTGTGCCAAAGGGCCATCCCTGCCAGGTTAAAAAAAAAAAGAGGGTGGGTAACAGGGAGTAGCCAGATCTAGCAAGTATCAATGACACATCCTTGGATGACAAAGACTCATATTTGTACATCAGTTGGTTTAATGTCGATTCAGAGAAGCTTGTTATGACAATCCAAAATGAGCTTCTAATGGAATATTTAGGTGTGCCGGTTACCTGGGAGTAGAAGAGCAGCCCAAAGCTAGCTAAGTAAATTATTGAGCAGCTGTCATTAGTCAGCCATGCCCACTCAACAATTCCTTATCAATGGATACCTTGTAATTTTCCTAAAGTTTTCATGGAAGAGCTGTTAACAAAGGAAATGAGATGTGCATAGTTCAATTTCACACATCCACTAACTGAAAAGTTGGCCAAGGCTTCATTGAAACCAGATTTTTTTGTTAGAATCAAGACTTATGAAGTGGTTTCCTTATCATAAATAAATATTTATATAATGTTTAATATTTCCTTTTAGGGTAGAAATATTCCTGAAAATAACCTTTAAGACTATTATAATAGTAATTAAATTAGCAGTTACATAATAATGTTATTGATAATTAAAAGATTAAATAGTAAGTATAGTGGCCTTAAATGACACCTAAATCAGATGATTTAATTGATATCTTCAGAGCATTTTACCCCAAAGCAGTAAAATATACATTCTTTTCAAGTGCACATGGAACATTTTCTAGGATAGACCACATGTTAGGCCACAAAACAAGTCTCAATTAATTTAAGAAGACTGAAATCATATCAAGCATCTTATCTTACCACAGTGGTATAAAACTAGAAATCAATCACTAGAAGAGAACTGAAAAACACACAAAGACATGGAGGCTAAATAACATGTTACTGAACAATGAATGGGTAACAAAGAAATCAAGGAAGAAATCAAAAGAGACCTTTAAATAAATGAAAATGAGAATGTAACAACTCAAAATCTATGGTACAGAGCAAAAGCAATCCTAAGAGGAAAATTCATAGCATTACAGGAATCAAGTAAATTCTCAAATAAGCAATCCAACTTTATGTTATGCCCAGATTTCAAGATCCCCAAAAGACCACCAGGGAGCCAGCCGAGTCCGATGCAAAAGCAAAGAGTCTTTATTCGAGCTAGCTCGGCTCCCCGACCACACTCACCGACGCAGTGGCAAGCAGCAGAGAGAGAGAACTCTGTGTGGAGAGGGGTTTTATAGGGGGGTTGGAGTAAGTGGAGGAGAAAGGACTGTGGGCCCTGCTGATTGGCCAGGCGCAAGTCGGTGTCTTGTTACACAGGATGTGGTCATATCTATGGTGTGCACTTCCCTTGATTGTCATTGGTTAGTTTAAAGAAATCCGGGGTGTGGCTAGCGGAGGCTTGGGCTTCTGGGAAGAAGCTCCTTGCTGAGCACATGGCTGCCCAAAAATGGAGGATCCAGGGTAAGATGGAGGGCATAGCCCTTACCCTGGGGCAAGATGGAGGGCGTAGACCTCACCCTTTCACTTTACACTTAAAGGAACTAGCCAAAGACAACAAACAAAATCAAAAATGAGTAGAAGAAATGAAACAATAAAGATCAAAGCAGAAATAAATGAAATAGAGTCTAAAAAATACAAATGAGGAAATATATTATGAAATAAATTATTAAATAATAAACAGAATAAATTGCTATTTACATTATTGCTTCTTTCAAAATGTGATTGGCTTCTGAAATAATACCAGTAACCAATAAAAACTTTTAGTCATATAATAAGTAACCTCAAGGATTTTTTTTATATCAGTTAATGCTCACTTTTCCTTATCTCCATCCCCAAATACCTCCCCAATTCCCTTTTAAAAATACTCTAATAAATGCACCTTCATGCTAAAGTTTACATTACAAAGCTGTGAAATATGACCAGTATTTCATTTTTTTCTTCCCCTATTTCTATTTCTTCTCTGCTTTCTTCCATTCCTAAATCTTCCTGAATCAATGCATCTCTCTTTGATAGCAGGTAGCAAATAAACACATATCTAGATAAATTTTTCAAAAAGATATTAAATCTGTGTCCTCTTCCCCCACTTTGTCCTTGAGTATGGCCTGCACTTAATGACTGGCTTCCAAAGAATAGAGTTTGGGAAGGGGGAAAATCAACTTTAGAGTGGAAAACATTGGTAAACACCATGTACAGGCTAATATCAAGGCTAGCATCCTCACTGACATTAATATTGATAGTATGTGATGAGAAGGGCACTTCACCCCTGTGATAGTCTTTCTTAAACCCATAGCCCCAATCTAACAATGAGAAAAACGTGGTCCTTCCAGAATGAGGGACATTCTACAAAATATCTGACAGTTTCTTCTCAAAACTGTCAAGGTCATACAAAACAAAGCAAGACATGTTGTCACATACTAGAGAAAACAAAGGGGATATAATGACTAAAGGTAATATGGGACCCTGGATGAAATCCTAAAACAAACAAACAGAAAGGACATTAGAAAAAAAACTAGTGAAATTTGAATAAAGTTTAGTAGTAGTATATCAGTGTTGGTCCTTGTGACAAATATACTATCCTATCTAATAATAGACAAACATGGTAATTGGCCATACCTTCGCTACGCCTCCCATTGGCTAATCACGATATGCAAATTAACCAACAACAAAGATGGCCGCTAATTTGCATACTGCAGGCAGATCCCGCTGCGCCGCCCCGCCTGGTGCTGGTGGCAGCGCGATCCCCAGCCGCCACCCACCCCAGCGTGGGATCCAGGCTGCTGTGTGTGGGGCGGGGTGGGCGGGATGGGCGGCAGCATGATCTGAGCGGCCACAGACCCAGCGTGGGATCCGGGCCTGCCATCTGCGACCGGGGGAGACAGGGCCAAAGTCAGCAGGTGATTATCTCCCGAGGGGTCCCAGACTGTGAGAGGGCACAGGTTGGGCTGAGGGCCCCCCCCCCCGCCAGTGCACAAATTTTTGTGCACCAGGCTTCTAGTGGTAATATAAGATCTTAACAATAGGGGAAATTGGATGTGGTATATATGGAAATTCTATGTACTATCTTTGCAACTTTTATGTAAATTAAAATTATTCTATAACTTTAGAATAGAATAATAGCCTTTAGGACTATTATAATAGTAATTAAATTAGCAATTACTATTTAATCTAATAGTAATTAAATTTGCAGAGATATATATCAAAATATTACCACCTTTTATAACCCTGTTTATATGATAAACATAATTTAAAAGTCTGTTTTATGGAGCTATAATAACTAATATAAGAATCTGGTACACATACCACAGCAAATGTCCTTCAATAATCAGCATATTAAAAAAACTCTACAAGGATTATTGTTTCTATTATCTCAGGTTTTGTATAGTTAGCTGATTGTTGCCCTTTCTCTAGAGCTATTAGGACATCAATAAAATCCCAAGTTAACATGCTATTTTAGTATTGTTTGATACTTTGATATGTTAGTCCTTAATGTAGAGCATTAAATCAATGACTACATTTATTGATAAGGAGAGCAGAAGGGAGGAATAGTTAGCTTTTCTTTATTGACTTCTCTGTTGTTCAATTTGATACATGAACTTGTATTCTTCATGGAATATTTTTAATTCAAAAATGTAGTAAAGAATGATTATAGAAATGTCAATCCAACAAAATTTACTGATCATCAATGGATATTAATGATACCTTTTAGTGGATATTAACTTTAGACTTTCTTTTAAGGAATTGTGTAAGAAATAAATATTATAAAAAGAAAAGAAAGAAATATTGTAGATGGAAAAGAAAGAATTGGTTAAAAGTTACATTTATATTTAAAGCTCCATCTGTGAATTAGTTAAATAGATTTATAGTGTCCTAGGATGGTACAAGTTTGTAAGGTTTTAAAACTGTATTTTAGTCTTAGTTAATCAGTAATTTTTTTTGCTATGTCGGTTCTTTTTCAGTTATATTTTTTTCCATGAGTAGGAGCTCTCAGAGGAATAATTATTTATGGTTTTGAAAATTGCTAGCTGGCTACTATTTGTATTCATTAACTGCTAAACACTCAGGGAATATGTGCTTCGGGGAACCGGGGTAATTGTCCATGCTAACCAAGAACAGTGATAAAATGTATGACAAATAAGACTTTCCACTTCTACTTCCCTTGTAGGAAGTTTATTAGCCTTTACAACCACGATGATGTTAGGAACCAGCACTTATTAAAAACCACTTTGTATTGAAATACTGCCAACTTCATGCCAGCTTGAGACTGAAGGGACTGGTTGGCATTAAGCTAGTGGAGTCACCTTTAAGCTTCACTTGAGGAGCCACTACAGCAATGAACCAGTTCATGAGAGAGCTAAGGCAGCCAGTATTTTCTAAACATTTCAGGAGTGTTTAAGAGTCTTGGTGAAAGGCTTTGCTCATCACAGGGTATTTCAGAAGTGAGGGTGTTGACAATATAATACAGGGCCCAGGTTTTGATATGAAGCAACTGGTATTTTGTTTCTTATGACAGAGAAATTAAAAGGTGTTACCTTTCTATAGATGTCTGTGATAAAGCAGTTATGTATATAAAATAGATATAAAATTGACTATACTTAAGTGTAAAGATTGCAGAAATTTGGGGTAGTCATTAAAGCTTTTTGAGTCTCATTTACCTTATCTCTAGTCAATGGGGAAAACAAGCCTCACAGATCCCCATAAGAAAAATAAAAAACAATGTATATTAAAATGCTTTTAATCAGCTGCCTCCTGCACACCCCCCACTAGGGATGTGCCCGCAACCAAGGTACATGCCCTTGACTGACATCAAACCTGGGACTCTTCAGTCTGCAGGCCGATGCTCTATCCACTGAGCCAAACCGGTTAGGGCTTAAAATGCTTTAAAAAATGTAAAGCATCCCTGGCTGGTTTTGCTTAGTGGATAGAGCGTCAGCCTGCGGACTGAAGGGTTGCACTTTGGATTCTGGTCAAGGGCATGTACCTCTCTTGCAAGTTTGATCCTCAGCCTGGTCAGGGGCGTGTGCAGTAGGCAACCAATCAATGTGTCTCTCTCACATCAATGTTTTTCTCTCTCTACCTCTCCCCATCCCTTTCAATCTCTCTAAAACTCAATGGAGCCCGAGCCAGGTTGGCTCAGTGGATAGAGCGTCAGCCTGAAGACTGAAGGGTTCAATTACGTTCAAGGGCACATACCCGGGTTGCAGGCTTGATCTCCCTTAAAGGGCGTAGAGGAGGCAGCCAATCAATGATTCTCTCTCATCATTGATGTTTCTCTCTCTCCCTCTCCCTTCCTCTCTGAAATCAATAAAAATAATAATGAAAAAAAATTAATGGGAAAAATATCCTCAAGTGATGAGTAACAACAGCAAACACACACACACACACACACACACACACACACACACACACACAAAACACACACAATGAAAATGAAAACAGGCAGCAATCAGATGAAACCAACTAGATGGTAAATACTTAAAAAAAAAGAATGAAAAATTGTAGAGCACATGTTGGATCTTTTTTCTGATATATTATCTGGTAGGTAAAGGAGAAGGAGAGCAGATTGGCTTTTCATCTTCTCTTTTGACTACTTTTGCCACCTAATCCTTGGGATAATACCAATAAAAAGGATTGCTAAGTTGTTTTAATCATGAACAAAACCATTCATTGCTAGTCTTCTCCAAAAAACCTGAAACAAATGACTCAGTAGAAACCTCTGTGTTTTCTGGGTTTGCTTTAGTATATAAAAACTGTGGGTTTGCAAAGACACTAGATTATAAATATTTAACTTAATACAAGGCATTTGAATTGGTAGTCCATTAAACACATCTGCATGATTAGTGCCAAATTGGACATTTTGTTGCACATTCATTTCTCCCCTTGGATATCAGAATATAAACCCAAACTCCTGTTTCCGATGTATTTGTGCATGTTTGTGTATGTCTATGTGGGTTTGAGTGTTTGGTACTTAGCAGATTTCCACCCCTCCTCCCACTCCCCCCATGCAGACGTTCAACAACTACTTCCAAGGATTTGTACTTATCATGACTAAACTAATGTTAAGAACATTTATGATGGAAAACAGATATCTTCCCTGTAAAAAGAAATGTCTAAAAATCTTTTGAAAAATATAATTTCTTTAGACCAGAAATGGTGACTATATGTAGCAAAAGTTTCAGGTAAGTAAAATTTTTGAATGTGCATGAGCTCAGATTTTGCACCTGCATGATGCAATTATAAATGTGTGACTTTTTCTCCTTACATGTTGAATAGTGTTGAGGAAAGAGTGAAATAGGAAATATATACAATGTAGTCACTGAAATTAAGTAACATCATGGAGATGGGGACATGAGGAAAGTCTATTCTTATTCTGACTAGCCTGGAAACTTACACTTTTAAAACTTTTCAGTCCTGTGTCAATGCCTGGGTATCCATCTGGATATATGCTAGGCACCAGATAACCCTGTAATTATCCAGCTGTGGGACGGTGTATCTAGACCTCTTGACATCCCCCTGACATACATTATCCAGACTGCCTGTCGTCTCACTAATAACCATCCTGGACCAAGAATGCAGGACTGATTGTTCTCCAGAATCCACGTTTTACTATAAGAACTTTAAACTTTTCTTTCTTCTTCAGAACACTTCTACATTTTTGCCTAGCTGTGTTCAAAGTTTGCAAACTCTAAGACCCTTCAGTAAATCTTTATCATTCATTTCTAGCATAAGCCTTTGGACTCTCTTTGAGTTTGTTCCACACAGTTCATGTGTCAATCACAGACGGACCAAATCTTTATATTCTTTTCTCTGTGTTTTTTGTTTTGTTTTGTTTTCCTTTTCCAATACATACGAGGCATGTGTATTTTTCCTTGTTGAGAAATCAGCTATTTTTTTATATATTTCTTTCTAAATTTAAAAATAGAAAGGGAAATTTCAAAACATTAGTCTTACAAAATATATAGATGAAATATGTATATAAAATCAGGCACTAAAATGGTTCATAGTCATTATAAGTGTGTATGCATTAACTGCTAAGTTACCAAACTCATACTCAGCAACACAGTTATGATGACTAATAAAAAAATCAGAACTTTTAATAAGCATTATGGTATTCTCTGATGTGGTCATGAAAATAAATCAGGTGTTCACATGCCCAAGGTGAGTGCTAATAGGTGCCTCCCAAATTCTTGCACCACCCTTACTTCCCCTGGGAAAATATGAAGGAAGGGATAGAAATACAGGGGACAGCGATGTAACTTGAATTTTGAATCTCCTTGCTTTTCACAAACTGAAATCAGCTTATTGCTTCTCATTTGATACCTTGATTGATGCCTTTCAGGGAGCTGGCCATCAGTGTGGTGTCAACATCAAGTTCTAGTTTAAATCAAAGCTTTTAAAACTAGGAACTAGTTGAGAAAATGAATTGGTTACTACAGCATTGAAAGCAATTTATTGGCTGCCTAAGATCTACTGAATAGTATGTGGCAAACCTAGGTCAAGAAATAGGGCATTTCAGTTTAAAATCCATATCCTTTAGTCGCCAAGTAATAGAACTTAGATTCAGTATTATTCACATCTCTCCCAGGAAAGCAAAGCTATACAAAGCATGGGGGGCGGGGCAGGGGCGGGGTCCCGGGTCTTGCGTGATTTCGAATGACGAAAAAGAATTTCTGAGGGTAGGGCACAGGTAGTTTTTAAAAGATCCTTAGGCAATTCGAATGCATGGCCAGGATTGAGAATCATTGATTAACTTTTACTCGTTTTTAAAGACCCTCTTTAAGATCATACTTTTTCAGGAAACTATTTTTGATACTCTCCCTTCTGTATCTTTCAATTTCTTGAAAGATACGCAGAATCTTGTAGTAAGACAATGAAGAATTAAAAAGGAAGAGGGAAAGTAAATGTTTAAGAACTGTGTGCCAATTTAGTCACCCTTACTCATTCAATAAAAACGTGAGTGTCTACGGCGATGTTAGTCATTGCACGAGGTGATGGGTCAAACTAACATGATTGAGAAATGATGCTTGGAGTTTTCCATCTATTAAAGAGATTCATGTATAAACAAGTTATTACAAGATAACTTGTTTACAAAAGTTACATTTTTTTTCTTCTGCTTCACAGCACATTACAAAAGACAGATTTTGTTGTTGTTGTTGCCACTTAGAGCACTGGTTCTCAAACTTTTATGCAAATTGGGAACACCTGAGGAACTTTATAACGTGTTGCTTTATTGCTCTCTGGGTCCCATACCCAGAGATTCTGATTTGGTTTGGTTTGGAATCAGAATTTAAAACAAAACAAAATAGCACAATGCCTCCCTCGGTTATTTCAATGCATAGCACTGAAATGGAGGCACTGGCCTGACAGAAGTCAAAGGTGCATTTGGGAGTCAGGTTGAATGCCGGGCAAACAAGACTTAGTGAAGCCTTAGTGAGTTCAAGGCAGAGGATCTGGGAATGAACACACTGAATGACTTAAAGGCTCTCCTTAAAGGTTCTCTGTGATCCAGTGGAAGGGAAATCTTTAGAAGTATTCTTTGGCAACGAAATACAGAATGGAATACAGGAGCAGATTCCTGAGATCAACTTGTCATTAGGCACAGTAGCCACAGTGCTTAGGGTCCCAAGAAAATATTTTAATTTCCTTTAAACATAGGGGGAAATAAAATGAACTTTTAGGTCAAAGAAAATGTTTTAATATGAGTGAAGAGTGAAGCTAGGGAATACATAGAGTGAAGCAATTTTAACCAAGTTCCTAAAATTATTAACATTATGAAGGTTGAAGCATGAAGAAAAACTTCACTCTTGTTCTAACTAGCATGGGAACGGAAACTTTTAAAAACTTTTCAGTCCTGTATCAATGCCTGAATATACATCTGGACCTCCAGACCTTCTAATTATCCCCTGAAGGGCTCACACATACATCTAACCTGACATCTATTATCCAAACTACCAGGACTGACCAGATCTGGGACCCGTTTGCTGGACCAGCGGGCATCCATCATCCTGATTACCTGGCATCTGACTCATAACCATCCTGGACCAATCTTAGGGTGTGAATACAGAACTGATTATTCTCTGGAATGCACTTTTTACTATAATAACTTATAACTTTTCTTCCTTCTTTCGAGTACTTCTGGGTTTTTGCCTAACTGTGTTCCCGGTTTGCAAACTCCAAGACCCTTGAATACATCTCTTTCATTTATTTTTTTTTAAATATTTTTTTATTGATTTCAGAGAGGAAGGGAAAGGGAGAGAGAGAAAGAAACATCAATGATGAGCCTGCAACCTAGGCATGTGCACTGACCAGGATCGAACCATGACCTCTGGTTCATAAGTTGATGCTCAACCACTGGGCCACACATGCTGGGCCTCTATCATTAATTTCTAACAAAGCCTCTGGACTCTCTTTTGAGTTTGTTAGAAAAATATGACTGTTCAAGAAAATACCAAGGCCTCAGGAAGAAACCATTATTCCTTGAACTTTCATTTTGAACAAGACTTTGGATGTTACAGAATATGCTGCACTCATTCTTCTGCCGGAGCTGGAAGATGTGCATACCAGCATTGGCCACACATCTAAGAAACCTGAAGAATGTACACTATTCAGTTTCAAATCTGTGATAACTGTTGTCCATGAACTTTTTGTTAACCGATCCATCTGTTTATATTTAAAATATTTGTCCTTTATCTCAAATATGATCAGGCTAAATATCTGGCTGCTCATTTGTATTTTCCAGGAATTACCAAGTTCCAAAGCGCTATTGCAGCTGGGCCATTTGTGTAAAGGCTGGTTCTATTAAAGAAAGGGGAGAATTTGAGTTATTTTTAACCTATGAGCTAGTTATTTTTAATTGAGTCCCTAAAGAGAAGTTACATTAATTGTAAAATGGTCCACCCCATTTGAACCTTAACATCATTTGCTAGTGTCACTTCACCAGAAATTATGCTATTGCTTTTTACAATATATATAGCTGTGGGTCAAAAATGATCTCCTCGCCCGGCTGGTGTGGCTCAGTGGTTGAGCGTTGACCCATGAACCAGGAGGTCATGGTTTGATTCCCGGTCAGGGTACATGCCCGGGTTGCGGGCTCAATCCCCAGTGTGGGGTCTGCAGGAGCAGCGACTGATGATTCTCTCTCATCATTGATGTTTCCATCTTTCTCTCTCTTCCTCTCCCTTCCTCTTTGAAATCAATAAAAGTATATTTTAAAAATGATCTCAAAAAAGTAGCTACTAAACTGAGATTGGGAAGGCAGGAGAATGTGTTCATCTGAGTTGAGAGTTTCACCGTTGCTGTAGGAAGGTCTGGAGAAGGACGTAATGGAAGAATGGATCAGGTAGAATTAAAAAAAGAAAAAAGAAAAACTGAATGTTCCTAAAGAAGTACACTTGAGCACTAACGTCATCTGACAGGCTGTGCGTCAGTGTGACATCCTGGAATTAGTGGACCTTTAGGTTCCAGTGGAAATTTGGAATCACATCAGGTACATCTCTGAGAATGCTAGATAGTTTTTAGGCTGAGTTGGAATAAGTGCCTAAGGGCATTTTCTGAAGAAAGCTCCAGAGAAGATGAAAATAGTCCATGACCACAGAGATGCACAATAAAGTAGTAGTAATTTCAAGTAGTATGATGAATGACTGCAATAGAGGCAGGGGAAGAGTGATGGGCCTACTGGACTCATTGGAACAGTTTTGTGTATCAGTGATGTGAGACATTAGGACATTCTTTTTTTAAAAATTGATCTTTATTGTTGAAAGTATTACAGATGTCCCATTTGTTTGTGGGGTTTTTCCCCCCATTGACCCCCACCATCCCATACCCACCCCTCCCAGGCCTTTACCACTGTGTTCAGGGGTTATGCATATAAGTTCTCCGGTTAATCATTCCCCTCCCATGCCCCACACCCCCACTTTCCCTCTGAAATTTGTGAGTCTGTTCCATTTTTCTATGTCTCTGGATCTATTTTATTTATCAGCTTATTTTGTTCATTAGATTCCACATATGACTGAGATCGTGTGATATGTATCTTTCTCTGACTGGCTTATTTTTGCTTAGCATAATATTCTCCAGGTCCATCTATGCTGTTGCAAATGCTAAGAGTTCTTTCTTTTTTATAGCTGCATAGTATTCCATTGTGGAAATGTACCACAGCTTTTTTATTCATTCATCTGTTGATGGGCACTTGTACATTCTTAATGTTAAAGGGAAATTATTAGCCTTCTGTGTAGGGAATGAAACATACAGAGAATTAGGGCTAAAAGATACCTTGGAGGTCATTACACAAAGCATCTCATTATTCAGGTGAAAGAAGCAGCATAGTGCAGTGGTTAAGAACACAGACTCTGGGCTCAGACTACCTGGGTATTTGAGTTCTATCACTTATTAAGCTACCTAACCCTTCCGTGTTTCAGTTTTTCCAATGGTAGAGCATGGGTGATATATTGTGTCTTCTTTCTTGTTAGAATTAAATGAGTTAAGACAAATGGAATGCTTAGAACAATTAGCTGGCATGTAATGACTGCTCAATAAATTCTACCTATGTTTATTTATATTCCAGAAACTTGGGTATGCATTAGTAGGTGTAGACTGACTTATCTCCAGATTTCCAATACTTTTCCACGCTGACCTTATTGATATTTATACATCAGTTAAGTAATGGAACTTTGAGTCTTAGTTCTATTTTTGCCTTTTAAGTTTTTGGGGGTTTTAGTTGTTTTTTGTTTCTTGTATAATTATATTAACTCATGTATTAGAGAAATAGTTAATTTCTTGTTCAATAAACTCAACTTCATTCTAAAGACTATTTAGAAGCTATTATATCTATATCAATGGCAAAACTGACTAAGGCAACCAGTGCACTGAAAGCTCTGATTATTATGACTAACAAACTCTCCGAGATTGTTTCTAAGTGATGGTGCATGAGGTAAGGCTCGTGTGTTCCTAAACTAAAGCTCAGTGTGTACTTTCTTTGTGATTAAGATGTGTTTCCTGGTTGGAGGTAATGTCCCCCCTTGACAATTGATAAGATTATGGATGACATTCTCTAAATCCATAAATGTTGATACTAGTAGAAATGCTACAGGAAGGGAAGGCAATACACCAGTAATATGTGTCTACCTCTCCATGATGGGGAGAGGGGGTTCAATACAAGCAATCTGTCATGTCACCAGATGATCACTCTGGTAAATGGTGCCATATAGAGGCCTTTGCATTGGTCTCTGCGATTGGCAAATTGGGCACTTGGCAGTGATTAACCAGATTGGCCTTCAGGAGTGGAAGTCTATGTTGTTGACCCTTTTCACGGTTTCTATCCTTGCTCCCTGGTCACTTTGTACATGAACGCTTTGAGTGAAACTGGTGATGTTGTTAAAAGAGTCTCACTGACATCCTGGTAAGAACCATTCTTCTGGTGAACATGTCCTTTGGATACAAAATCCTCATACTCTTGTGCTTATCTTAGATGTCCATTCTCAAATCTCATTTTCTAATCTTCTTATTACAAACTTCTAATTTTGTTCTTTTAAAGTCTCTGTCCAGTTAGCTAACCTAGCTGGTGGCTTGCCAAATAAACCTCCCAACTCTATTGTCCTTCATATTTCCTGTTGGTGTCTCCCATCAGCTAAACCATCTGAAAGTGAGAGGGAGTCTGTGAGTAGGCTCATGAGTCAGGTTCCCAAGGCACATGATGGGAAAGGGGGAAGGGTCTATCCCGAAGGTTCCATCTGCTAACCTGAGATTTCGTTCTGATACAAAGCACTACAGTTATTTTGATTGTTCCTTTGTGAAAAAGAAGCGTGCGTGCACGCATGCATATGCATTGCACCTTGTACGTTTTTATTTAGATGAAAGATAGAAATAAGATGTCAGTAAGCCAATGGAGCAAGTAAAGATGAGTACAGTAAAACAGTTTCAGAGAAAGACCAGTATCTTAGAGTTACAGATGGAGATAAGATCTAGTGAAATAAACACAGGCTTTAGAGCAGCGGTTCTCAACCTCTGGGTCGCGACCCCTTTGGGGATCGAATGATCCTTTCACAGGGGTCGCCTAAGACCATCGGAAAACACATATATAATTACATATTGTTTTTGTGATTAATCACTATGCTTTAATTATGTTCAATTCGTAACAATGAAATTGGGGGTCACCACAACATGAGCAACTGTATTTTGGGTCGCGGCATTAGGAAGGTTGAGAACCACTGCTTTAGAGTTAGGAGCTCTGGTTTGGAAATCTGCATTTACCATAAAATAAATTTACTTTTAGTGCACATAAAATTTTCATCAAAATGGACCATCTTATGGGCTATAAAATAAGTCTCAATGAATTTCAAAAGATGGAAATCATACAGAGTATATTATCTGACCAATGGTATTAAATTAGAAGACAACAGCAGTAAATAATTTTTAAAAAACACTCAAATACATGGAAATTATATATCTTGCTCCTAAACCCCTGATATAAGTTAAAGAAGAAATCACAAAGGCAATTAGAAAATATCTTAAACTAAATAATATCTTAAACACAACATGAAGCAGCTAAAGCATTGCTTAGAGGAAATTTTATATTTTAAAATAATTATATTAGAAAAGAAGGAAAGCTTAAAATAATTTTCCTAAGCATTCAGTTTAGGAAACTAGAAAAATAAGTGCAAACTGAACACAAAGTAAGTAGAAAGGAGGAAACAATAATAAAAAAAGGAGATAAATAAAATAGAAGACAGATTAATCATAGAGGACCATCAATGAGAGCTGTTTCTTTGAACAAGTCAATAACACTGACAAGGCTCTGCCTAGTCTGATGAAGAAAAGACAATGGGGACTCAAAATAACAATATTGGTAATATAAGATCTGTGGACATTAAAAAGTAAATAATGGACTATTATGGATAACTCTGTTCCAATATATGTGACACCTTAAATGAAACAAACAAATTATTTAAAGACAAATTTTCAAAATTATCAAAAACATAGAGTCTGGACTGGCCTTTGTCTATTAAATAATTTGAATTAAAAAATCTTCAATATTCCTACAAAGAAAACTGCAAGCTCAAATGATTTCACTGGTTAATTTTAGGAAGAAATAATACAATCCTAAGTATTTTTTTTTTCTTTCAGAAACTGGAAGGAAAGGGAATACTTTGCAGTTTATAGAATGAGATCAATACTACTCTGACATCACAACCAAACAAAATCATTGCAAGGAAACTACAGACCAATAATCACCATCTTGGATACAAATAGCCTTCACAGTATATAAGCAAGTCAAATTAAGAATATATAAAAATAATATTTATCATGATCAGGTGGCTGCAAGATCAATTCAGCATCTAAAAAAATCAATGTCACCTCAATTGTACTGTAAATTTTATGGCTTGATGATGGTTCTGAAAAGGAGATTAAGGAGTAAGAATGTGTCAATGCTTATATAGTACTAGGGGAAAAATGCAGCAAGAGAGGCCAACTATTTCTGGTAGGTAAAATGTTCCAGTCCCTTGGAAGAACATATTTTCTCTTTAAATATGGCCCATATTTATTCCTGTAATATAAGGACCCCCAACTGTTTTTAGGGATCTTATTCTGTTTGGACTTGATGATTTGATCAGTCTCCCTCTTGTTGTGAAGCATGGTGGCAATTGCTGTCTAATATTGCTTGGTGGGAATTGCTGTCTAATATTTTAACCCTGCTGATTTGCTTCTGTCATTATTTGCTTGCTAAAATAATAGAAAAGTTATTTTGATTTTCTGAATTATATAAATCATCCCACTCAATTGAATATCCTATTGATTGTAATTTGAATACCCCATTGGTTGTGGTCATACTGGTTTTAGAAAACACATTCCTCTGTACCTGGAGACCAGGACTGCACAATTACTCTAAATTGCCTCAGTGGCTCCAGATAATGTGTTTCCGTTGACTCAGTGGTCCCAGGACCCGATGGCTCCAGATAATGCGTTCCTGTCGACTCAGTGGTCCCAAGACCCGATGACTCCAGATAATGCATTCCTGTCGACTCAGTGGTCCCAACACCGGAAACTATAATTAATCTTTGTAGATAACTAATCGGCTCAATCTAGCTTTTGTAACAAACTGCTTTTTTGCTAACCAGGTTCTTCATTCCTAACCCCGGGATGTAATCAATACCTTTGTGATTTTTGCCTATATAAAGCTGGTGTTGCGGCCATTCTATCACTACGAGATTTGGAGAGCAAAATGCCCCCTGGTAGTCCCAGCTTTGAAATAAATGTGACTCCTTAATTCGACTTCTTGAGGCATCTTTGTGTGATTAGCAGCGTACATTACAACAACTGTGAGAGTAATCTGTCTTGATTGTTCTATGAATGCTTGAAAATAGACCCTATCTACCAGGATTTTACTTTTGTCTTGTAGTATCTTGTAAAACTGTATGATAGGTCAAAATATATAAGTGGAAAGATGAAAGTTGAGAAATCAGTTAGCTAAGTGAATAATTAAAATTTCTATTTTATTTGATGTCTTCCCTGTTACAGCTTTAAATATAGATCTGCTGTACTGTACCTGAAATCTTCAACTCAGTCACTCTACTCTCTGACCACAACCTCTTAGTTAGTTATAGTCTCACCATCTGTTTGTTCTATGACCTCATGGGAACTTGTAATTCTAGGACCCTTTGCTATATCTTTATCTATCTGCTGCAAGTGGGCAGTAAAGAGTGAGGGGTCCCGGACTGTGAGAACCCCAGACTGCAAGAGGGATCAGGCCTAAGCCAGCAGGCGGACATCCCCCAAGGGGTCCCAAGACTGCAAGAGAGCTCAGGCCGGGCTGAGGGGCCCCCTCACCTCCCCGCCCCAGTGCACAAATTTTCTGCACCAGGCCTTTAGTTTTTACATAATATGCCAACTCCCTTTTTAGATAGTGCAATAGCCTACCTTAGGGACCAGTATAAACTAGCAAGATAATTGCTTTCCTGAAATAAGGAAGTTGTAGCTCTGGATATGCTGGCTTTTGGCAACAACACCAGAGTAAATCTAAATGGTAGATATTTGAATTGGGGGTTCATTTTTTGGAGAAATATTTAAATGCTTTCAACATCAGAAGCTACAGATATAAATATAAATTTTACTATATCTCCTAAACAAATAGATCTCAAATGCATGATTAACTTACCCTTCTGGATTCTTCACTTAAGTCTATTTTAAACTGTGTGAATAATTGGTAATTAACTCGACATTTAAACATCTCTATTCTTGGAAATAATAGTGGTTCCACTAACTACAAGGTGCTTTTTAAAGATAAGCTCTGTTTTATTTACCATTTAACATCCTGTTATATCTCTGGGACTTATAACATACACACACACACACACACACACACACACACACACACACACGAATCCCTGTTTTTCCTTTAAGCTAATATATCTGATTTTGAATTACCACCTATTTTTAAACAAAATGTTTACATGAGAGGAACTTATCAGATATGAGAAAAGTGGTTACAGAAATTTAGGATTGTAAAATAAATTCTTCCAAATAGGATATATTGGGGGTTTCTACTAATAAAAATCTAAATCTCCTTCTAATTGACCTACTCATTATACAAATAATATCAAAGGGAAATTTAGGAAAATTTATTAGGTAAGAAATTAAAGCCAGCTCACTAGTGAACAAAGTAGCTTTATATTAAGAATTTGGTTTCTTTTTCCTGGAAGAAGAGGGGACTGGCCAGATGACATTTTGAGGTTCTCCCAAAGTTGTATTCTTGCTGTTTATCTCCCTTTAGCATTCTTTTCCATCCACTCATCCCCCGTTCCACTGTTTTTCCTTTTCTTTTCCCCGCCCCCCGCTGCCCTTTTCCCAATCATTAAGAAACAACAAACAAACATTCTTTGACCCTACCTTCTCCTCTGGCCATCAGCCTATATCTGGTTTCTCTTCAGTCAAACTTATTTAAATGGCAACATTTCCTAGTCTTTTATATTTCCTCAACTTTTATTTACTCTTCCACATTATTTACTCTTCCCACAGACTAAGTTAGTGGGGAGCCTTCCCTTTTACCTACCTATCTTTCTGTGGAAACTATATTCAGTAATGTAACTGAGAAACCTTTATTACTATATCTGGGGAATTTATCTCAATCTTCCATGTGCTCTCAGCATCAACTGATATTATTGAAAACATCTCTTGATACTATCTCTTCTTCTTGACTATTCAGCCTTAGAATGGTAAAACCAAGCTAATGTGTTTGGGTCAGTCCCATCCAGGAATAAAGAGAAAGAGTTGCAGGCAAAACAGTACACTCAAGCAGGACTGGGTACCTCAGAGTGCTGTCTCCTCAGCGCATTAGCAGCTGCTACAGTCATCTCGTTCTCATGTTGATCTCAAGCTTCCAAAGGAGAGAATTGAAAAAAGGGGAGGAGCCCTAACGGTTTGGCTCAGTGGATAGAGCGTCAGCCTGCAGACTCAAGGGTCCCAGGTTCAATTCCGGTCAAGGGCATGTACCTTGGTTGTGGGCACATCCCCCGTAGGGGGTGTGCAGGAGGCAGCTGATCAATGTTTCTCTCTCATCGATGTTTCTAACTCTCTATCCCTCTCCCTTCCTCTCTGTAAAAAATCAATAAAATATATTTAAAAAAAAAGAAAAAAGGGGAGGAAAGGAGAACCTGGCAGAGAGAAGGGAATTGAGAAAATTGAGCAGCTTTGTGTGATTTGTAAGGCCATTCTCTGTTCTATTTATAAGACTAGACTGTGAGCCAAGGGTGAGCTCATGCTGCAATATATCTCCACTGGGGAACAACAGAAGTCCCTGTAACAGCCATCACACCATCATGGAAATCACTAGACATCATGCTACCTATGGCCAAAGGCTTTTGGATGATCTTCTTTAGTAAACTTACTCCCAGGGCTGAAGACCTTCTGTCCAAGAATCGCCTATGATTTATTCAAACCTGCATATTTTTTATATTTCTTATTTAAGTATTTGTTTTAAGTTGGAGGGGCTTGACATTGCAATTGAGACAGATTTTAATTGTTGCAAATTATTTCTTCTGGTACTCCTAGTTATTCTTTATTTATTCTTTACCAACTTCTCCTTAATTATTCCTTTTTTTCCTGCTCATTAAATGTTGGTGTGTTTCTCAGAGCCCCATTATTTTTATCCTCTTTTTGTCTTACTTTGTATGGTCAATCTAGATTACCTCATTCTTTTTATTCTGAATCTATGAATCCATCCAAGGCCTGTCTTTCAAAGTTCAAGCCCACAGTGCTCCTGTATGTCCAAGAGAGCCCTCAAGTAAATGTGGCCAAAAGAGACGTCCTGTATTTTTGTTTCTGATGACATAGCAGACTAAGTTAGTGGGGGGCCTTCCCAATTACAAAAAGAATAGAAAGCAGATATGGCCTTGAGGCTACAGGAGACAAGCAGATGAAATTGAGTTGCCTGGAGAAAACAGGGAACTGGAAAGACTACCTCATCAATGAGATGGGGATAGAGCACTGAATGGGAAAAGTAGACATACCTGGGAAATTAAAACTTGCAGTTTGTGTCTACAAAGTTATGGAATACAAATGGTGCAGTAATACCCTCACTGAAAAAGTAGGTATAAACTGGTTCTAGGACAATTAAATAAAGAAAATATTGCAGAATTTTGAAAACTTGTGTTCCTTGGATTTCTTAGAAAACAATCCCTACTGAAGGTGATTTCATAGTCAAAGGAACAAATCACAAATTGGTGACTCAGGGACTCAAATTTTATGTTTCACAAAAATTGCCATCTTGAAATCCTTTATTCTGTGTGGAATATTGCCTTGGGCTGGGACTGATGCATAATGTTTACTCACCTTCCATTGGTGAGAATTGGTCAATGACACCTCCTTGTTACAAGGGGCTGGGTAACATGGTCTATCACTTTGTCCAAAAGAGTGTGACAATTTTGTGAACATATAGCAACCACCTTTGCTACATTGTCCTACATATAGATTAATAAAAATTACTGATTCTGCCTTAGATGCTATTAGTTAATCCATCTTCTGCCTCCTAATGTCTTTAAACTTGCTTAGGCTATTTTGTTCTATCACTTGAAATACCGCAATAGCCTCCTGAGAAGCCATCTATTTCCCACTACCACTATTAGAACCTTTTGGTTGTGAATAACACTAGCTGTAGCTAACCTAGTACAAATTGGGAAATTATTAAAAGGGCCACATATCATCTTATGGACTGCAGAAGTATTAATGAAGCTAGGTCCAGGAAAGTCCTGGGAAAGGAGATTGAAAGAGTGTCAGGATTGCAAAGCCAGTTTCTAGTATCCACAGTTGGCCTTTATCTTCTTTGGTCTCTATGCAAGAGAACTTTTTTCCCTCCTGATTCACATGGTGTTTTCTATCTTAATGCTGTAATAGTATTTAGTTGTTTTTCCTCTGATTCATTGGTAGCTTTGGCATGTAAGTAATTTCTATAGTATTTCTCTTCTATCTATAAGGGCAAGGATCTCACTAAGTCATCTACTTCTTTTTATCTTCAACAGAACCTAACTTGAAATTTGATATAATCCAGGTAGACTGAGTACTTGAAATCACTTTGTGGCTAAGAACCTCCTTTGGTGTCTCCAGTTCTTCTGGACTGGTGCCTTTCATCTGAACCTGATTAAATAAATAGTGCATTAGTCTCCCTTGATGAACCTCCAAGTTGCATGTCATCCTGTGAATATCCAGCTCGGTCACATATTGGAATGACAGCCCTTTCTCCCATAATCAATTGTCTTCCTAATGCTTACCTTTCAACTACTTCTGGTGTTCTCTTACCATCTATTTTAATATTATTTTTTTACCCACATAGGTGGACTTCCTACCTACTGTCTGCCTCACTCTCATGTGGAGAGAACTGTAGTTCTCGGGCATTTAAAGAATTCTGCATCCTGCCACAGTTAGCCACTATACCTGACCACGTTCCAGATATGAGTTATACTCTTGTGGGGGAAAAAAAAGAGATCAGGATAGAATAAATAATTTGCAGTCTCTGTATGTTCTATCAGTTTTTATTATGTGAATTTGTAAAAATAAGCAGCCAAGTGAATCACGAGCTTCTTTACTGAAATATTCATAGCCATCTAGCCAGCAGCCAAACCAAGTTCAAGAATGAGCCAAAGACACAACTACCATTGGCATGATTTAGTGATACAGGGAGTAGAAACAGCTGCCATCTGCAAGATGTCTTTTATTTGAAAACTCTTCATTATATTATTCAGTACAAGTAGAAACTAAGCTGAAAAATACAATAGAAATACATGGAAATTTGAAATTAAAATCTCTTGGAGAAATCAGGAGCGATAGACAGCAGCTTTGGAAAGAAGGAGATATTTAATCTTTGGAAAACCTAAGCAATGAAAATGTTTGTGTGTTGGGAATGAATTAGGCTTTCACAATGCCCTGGGCACTTTTAAAATTCTCTTCAGACCCACTGTTGACTGGGCGGAAGAGAAGAGCTTTTAGTGTCCCGTGTAATCTCTCCCTGCTTTACTGGTGTCTGTGCTGCAGTGGCAGACCTCTGCAAACAGCCCCAAGCAGAGTTTCTGGGAGAAGTCTTCTTAAATTGCAAGTCATCTGGAAGGCACTGAAGACCTCACTTGACATATGAGAGACTAGATGATCCACCATTGCTGGTTATAATGATCTCTGATTCAATGTATGTGTATGTGCCAGTGGTTCTCAACCTTCCTAATGCCGCGACCCCTAATGCCGTGACCCTTTAATACAGTTCCTCATGTTGTGGTGACCCCCAACCATAAAATTATTTTCGTTGCTACTTCATAACTGTAATTTTGCTACTGTTATGAATCGTAATGTAAATATCTGATATGCAGGATGTATTGAGGCGACCCCTGTGAAAGGGTCGTTTGACCCCCAAAGGGGTTGGGACCCACAGGTTGAGAACCGCTGGTATATGCTTATCTTAAGTCCACAATACATACTTTCTTTTTTAAAAAAATATATTTTTATTGATTTCAGAGCAGAAGGGAGAGGGAAAGGGAGAGGGAGATAGAAACATCAATGATGAGAGAGAATCGTTGATTGGTTGCCTCCTGCACGCCCCCCACGGGGATTGAGCCCGCAACCCAGGCATGTGCCCTTGACCAGAATCGAACCTGGGACCCTTTAGTCCGCAGGCTGACACACTATCCATTGAGTCAAGCCAGCTAGGGTCATGCTTTCTTTAAAACTTCTTTTAGAATACATTACATTTACTTTACTATGTATGCCTCATGAATTTAAAAATCTGTAAATTACATTACAATTTCATAAGAGAATTTTCACAAAACACATAACCAAAATAGGACAGAGGCTATGCAACAACAATCCCTTTACATGAGAAGCCCATGCTAACAAATGGAAAGGCAGTCAGAAGTTTTCTGGGGGTTTTTTGTTTGTTTGTTTTTTGATTGCTAGGTATTTCTTGCTGTTTGCTTCAGGCTGGTTGCAGCTAGAGTGATTATGTGACAGATTGCATCTTGTCCTGTCTTTTCCTGCCTGTGGGTAAGCCCTCTGCATCCCGAGGGATTTAGGAACCACAGCACCTGCTAGAAAACAGGTTAAGTGAGCCTTCAGGGCAGAGAGCAGGTGCAGGGGAAGTCCTGTGGTTGGGAGTTAAAAAGGAATCTCCAAGGTCATTTAGTAAAAATGTCCCATTTTTCAGATAAGGACACTGAGATTCAGAGTTGCCCAAGGCTACATAGAAAGTGCACAGCAATCTGAGACTACTATTTTGAGGGAAATTTACATCATTATGTTTTCTTCATTGACTCATGATTTACTTAGAAGTTAAGTACCAAATACATGGAGATTACAAAATAGTTATTAGCTATATCAATATCTTAATATAAGGTCAGAGGATTTATTTTAGTATTTAAAAATTTTTGAGGCCCCTTTTATAGCCTAGAATATGGATAACTTTTTGTAAATGTTTTTGCTTAAAATGTTATCTGGTGTAACATTAATACAGCTATATGTACTTTATTTTGATTGTTGTTTGCATGGTACACAATTGGTTAGAAAATATTTGTAAGATATACCTCTAAGACTTATTTTGTTAATTTAAAAATAGCTTCTAAAATATTGGCAAAAGTACAATTATGCCTTTTGGAATGGGAACAAGGTTCATGATACATGAATGAACAAACAGAACATCCACTACACTAAATAGTACTAAATAGCATGTTCTCGTGTATATGCGGGAGAATGTGTATGTGTATTTATCAGGGTAAAGCTACACATCCAGCTGTTTTGAGTAGTTTGTCCTGGGTAATGGAATTTTGGTAATTTTTCTTTCTTTTCTTTTTTTTCTATTTACCTTCTAATTTTCTAAAATGAGATTCACATTTTGTGTTTTTAAAAATCTTTTTTTTTAAAGTTTAAGAAATAGGAAAGAGTGTCAAATGCATAAAGAGAAATAAAGTTATATCTGGATGGAGAGAACTTTGGCCTTCAATATCTTTAACAAGAATAGTTTCAATAAGAGTGTGAGGCTGATGTTAGATGATAATGGACTTTAGAGTAGGGGGAACAAATTACTTTTTCATTGGCTATGAAGGACATGAAAGGTGTGAAAACGAAAAGGCAGAGGCTAATTTTATTTTTATTTAGATTGAGAGGGATGTTACCATGTTTGTAGACAAAAGGGAAGAAGGAAAATGGAAATAGAAAGGCCGGTTCTTGGAGCAAGACAGAGAGAGACCTCAGGAGTACAGGCACTGGACTGGTCTTTTTGTTAATTCCAAATATTAATTTGATATGAATCATAAGCCTAACTGCAAAAGCCACAGCTATGAAGCACCTAGGAAAACATAGGAGAATAGATTTGCAAATTTGTGCTAGGAAAATATTTCTTAAAAATGACACAAATAAAAAAAAAACTTGAAAGAATGATAGATTGAATGCTAAAATTTAAAACTTCTGCTCAGCAAGAAACATTACTAAACAAATGAACACACAAAACATAGAAAGAGATAAAAACATAATACATATATTTGAGGAAAGGACTGGTATTCAGAATATACAAAGAATTTCAAGTTTCGATAATAAAAAGATAACCAACCTGATATAAAAATGGACAAAAGACTTAACAAATATTTCACAATAATGATCTATGAATGGCCAATAAGAACATGAAAATGTGTTCAACATCCTTACTTATGAGAAAAATGCAAATTAAAACTACCATGTGAAATCACTACATAGCCATAATGAAATGAAAAGACTTGTAATTGAATGTTGATGAATTTTAATGCAATTAGAACTCATTGAAAGGAGTGTAAAATGGCACAAGTGTTTTAGAAAATTGTTTGGTAGGTTTTGAAAGATTTAAATATACATCTACCTTATGATCTAGCAAGTCTATTTTGAGGCTTCTATTCAAGAGAAACAAAAATATATGTCTAAAAAACTTATACAAAGACATTCATAGCAACTTTATTTATGATAGACCAAACCTGGAAATAGTCTAGATTTCCATTAATAGAAGAATGAATAAAAAATATACAATGAAACAGCACACAGCTATAAAAAAAGAATAAATGATAGATGCATGCAGCAACATTATACAGAGTGACCAAATCCTGACATAAAGAAATACATATGTATATAAGTCATAAAATAAGAAAAACTACTATATGATCGTTATGGAAATCAGAACAAAGTGGGCAGGAAGAGATTGACAAGAAAGAGGCATAAGGGAATTTCTAGGGCTATGATAGGATGTAAGTTATATGAATTTATCCACTTGTCAAAACTGATGATACTGTACTCTAAGGCATATCTAATTCACTGCAGCAAAATACACCTCAATACAAAATTTTTAATGGCACAAAGCAAATACTAATGGGAAATTAGCATTTACAATATTAGATACTTCTAATTTTTCTTTAGATATTCTACCAGGCAGGCCTTCTACACTATTATAAAGGCCTTCTCTTGCCCCTCACCACCCCAAATCCTTCAAGGTCTTAAGTTTTTCTCTTCTTACTCAGTAGGAGATCAATGCAGAACAGAGAATGCCTGGCATCCAAGCTGAAAGTCAAGATATAGTTTACTCTAGTGAGTCAGTGGAAATGCCAGGAGACCTCCTTTGCACTATTGCTTTCTGACTTTACCAATCTATCATTATTAAGCTACCCTCAACTATGACTCAGTACACTTATATTACAACAGATTGCCCAGTGTCATTCAGGGATTGGTCACCAAGTCTGCTAAGATGCATTTCTTCCCGGTCCATTGACTACTGTTTTTTGTGGTCACAGTGGTCTTGCGTGACATGCGTGACATTTCTTCTGGCAGAAATGTTAAAGTCATAAGATTTATGTATAATTTGTGATGCAGGTTTTTGTTACAATTCATTCTTGTCACTTTCTCTTTGATCTAGTGGTTCATGGGGAGAGATGATTGGTAGCTTTTAGTTTCCTAGGTTACAAATAAGAAGTCTACTTTAGTATCCTGTTGTGTTTTGCATTATGGTTTCTATGTTATTATTTACTCACTGTATGAGATTGACAAAATAGTGCTAATAAGTAACCCACTGTACCATAAACATTGTGCCCTAAGTTAACGGTATATCTGAACTCTGGGACCAACCATTTTCTTTTGGTTTTATACAGATACTAGAGGCCCGGTGCACAAAAATTTGTGCAC
>NW_005360273.1:364910-374418 GCF_000412655.1 Myotis brandtii | reverse complement strand
CGGGGAATGTTGGAGTCTGCAGCAAGCAAGCCTCGTGCTCGCTTCAGTGCCTGGCTGCCGGCCGCCATCTTGGCTGACAGTTAATTTGCATATACTCACTGATTAGCCAATGAAAAGGGTAGCGGTTGTACGCCAATTACCATGTTTCTCTTTTATTAGTGTAGATAGTCTATAGAGAGAAGATACGGAATCTGAAAAAATTTGCTATAATTTCTGAGTATATGCATTGATTAAAAAAAAGAGATTTTTTTTTTCTTTCTGGGAAAGTTTGAATATGGTACCAAACTGCTGAGTATTACCACAGTTTCCAGGAGGCACTTCCTGTCCTTAGTGTGCTGCTTAACATTGTTTAGGTTTATAGCATGTGAGCAAACATTTGTCGACCTGGATTGTTTTGGTTACGCAGGGAACAAACAGATAAGTGAAGTGGGTTCTAATATCTACTCATTCAACATCCTGTGAGAATTAAACGTTTGAGGGGTTCTTTGTTTCCTGGCAATTCTTGTACTTACGAATCTTTAAAGAGAAAATAAAAGAACAGGTCACTGGATAAACTCAGGTGTAGCTGAACTGCAGTAATGACCTCTATTAGCGATCTGGCTGCGGAGATTGAATTTGCCTGAAGCTTAGTCTCTCTGGGATTTATATGCTTGAGAGTTCTGGAACATGTTTTCCATCCAGAGCTAAACACCGCTTTTATTATTTAATATTTATATATCTGGGCAGCCAAAGCCTGCTGGAACCGACTCCCGGTGTGTTGACAGGTAAGGTTGGTTGAAAGACACAAGCCAGAGATTTATAACATCATCTCTCCCACAAAGTCTTCTCTGTTCCCCAGTTTACACCACCCCTATATTATGCTCATATTATTAGATTTGCACTTATTAATGCATTGTATTTATTTTTGTAACAGTTTTTTTTAGCTAATGACTCATATATCATAAAATTCACCCCTTTAAAGTGTACACATTGGTGGTGCTTAATACATTCCCAGAGATGTATATTACTATAATCTAATTTTAGAACATTTGAACACCCCAAAAAGAAACCCCATACCCATTAGTAGTACCTATTCCATTTTCCTCCTCCCCCAACCTCTGGAACCACTAGTCTAATTTCGTCTCTATAGATTTTCCTGTTTTGGGACATTTCTATAAATGAAATCATATCATATGTGATCTTTTGTGACTGGCTTCTTTCATGAATATAATGTTTTCAAAATTCATCTATGTGGTAGCATTTAGTACTTCATTCCCTTTTATTGCTAAATAATGTTTCATTATATTCACATACTACATTTTGTTTATCTATTTATCAGTTGATGGCTTTTTGGGTCATTTCTACTTTTTTGCTATAATGAATAAAATTGCTATGAAGATTTGTGTACAAGACTTTTTGTGAACATGTGTTTTTAGTTCTCTTGGTAGATATCTAGGAAGGAAATTACTGGAAAATATGATGATTCTATGTTTAACATTTTGAGGAACCGCCAAACTGTTTTCCACAGTGACTGCATTGCTTTACATTTCCACCAACAGCAAATGAAAGTACCAGTTTCTTCTCATCCTTGCCAACACTCATTACTGTCTGTCACCTTGATTATAGCCATCCTGTTGTCCATGAATTGGCAACTCATTGTCATTGTGAGTTACATTTCCCTAATGACTAATGATTTTGAGCATCTTTTTATGAACTTATTGATCATTTGTATTTCTTCTCTGGAGAAATGTCTATTCAGTTCCTTTGCCAATTTTTAGTTGAGTTATTTGACTTTTTATTATTGAATTATGAGAGGTTTTTAAAAATTATATTTTGGATAAAAGCCCATTATCTAATATCTGATTTACAAGCACACTGCATTTACAATATTGTGTCCACTCCCAATTATGACTTCCTAGAAGATAAGGGTGACTTCTTGCTTCCCCACGTTCTTCAGATTTATTCACTAAACCTGTTAGGAAATGAGTGTAATTCATTAAAAACAGAGTTGCTATAGACACAGTTGAAAAGTTGAAGTAAATCATGTATGTTGTTACCTTATCTGCCACTGAGCTTGTATTTTTCTGCTTTTCTAAACATCACCATTTCTGGAGTAACAACTTTAATGCCTCTCAGGCAATGGTTATAGTTCCTTCTCTACCACTCTTACACTGGCTCTCTCTAGGCTGGCAGATACCTTCAGGTGTTTGTCTCCCTTTAAAAACTGTCTGTCAAGAGTAGGGATCATGCTATGTTCATCTTTGTCACCAATGTTGTCAAATGCCTTCATGCTATTTCTCAGACTTCCTGAGCATCCTGGTGCATTGCCTCTCCCCTTCAGCATCAGAGTCCCTGGTAGCCAGAAACAGAAATAGAATCTGGTTAAATTAAGCCGGTAGACATTTATTATAAGGATAGGCAGAACCAATCAGAGATGGACAGTCAACCTTCCAGATAAATATCCCCACAAAACCAAGCACAGAGGAGGAAAGATAAATTCCCCAAATGAGAGGATGCTCTTAGGAAAGGTGAATAAATTCTGAATAATAGATGCAACTAAATATTCTCTATTATTCACTTTCTGTTCTTCTCTATACCATTGCACCAAATGCTATTCTCTCAGGATATCTATTAAATATTACAGTTCTATCTAAGAATGGTAATTAATAAAACCTAATCCTTCAAATACACTTTAGTGTTACTATATGATAACTCCCTCTTAGGGGTGCTTGACCACTACATGGTGAAAAAGGATCTACTGAGGTGCTGAGGGAGCCAGATGAGAGAAGGCACCATGGATAAGGAAAAGTAAGGAAAAGCTAAGATGAAGTCAGAAAACCTTCACAGATATATTGCCCAAGGCCAGCACTTTAGCTTTCTGATATAGAACACCCCCATTTATAGTTTTCAGTATTCTAGGAGCTTCAATTTAAGATCAGTCTCACTGATAACTCAATTGATAAAACAAATGCAGATACACTGTACAAACATCTCTCAAGTATGATCTTGTAGATAATTTGGAGTGAAACATTTGTTCCATTTAAAAAATACAGGACATTTGGACCAGATTGTTTATTATGAAAGGGAATCACAGTCAGAGGACCAAATTTCTTCCCCTCTGTTTCTGTTTTCATAACTGATTTGATAATGATGGATATGTCTTTTAATGTAATGAGAGTCTGTACATTTTTGGCTGTGATTTAACTCTGTATCAGTGACATAGTAAACATTTTCAACTGTTAGAAGAAGGATAAATTAAAAATTATTAATTTGGAGTCATTGATTATATTGTAGTTAAATAATTAAAATAATGCCAATTCATACCAGTAATTACTGAGCTAGAAGATTCAGAATTTGCCTAATCCCTTTTTAACTCTCAAGGTTTACTTTAGCTATTGAGTAAATAATACATTTTTAATTTATTCTTCTATATATACTAGAGGCTCAATGTACACAATTCCTTCAAGGGGCTCGGCCCTCGCAGCCCCGGCTTCATCCAGAAGGGCATTTGGCTGTCCAGTGTGATTAGCATATTATGCTGGTATTATCTATAATAATAAAAGTGTAATATGCTAATTAGTTTGGATGGCGGAACAGTGGAATGACTGTCTGGACCTTCTGGACGACCTTCCAGATGAAGCTGGGGCTGCGATGGCTGAGCCCCTTGCACGAATTTCGTGCATTGGACCTCTAGTTATAGATAAAAGCCTAAGTGACTGGTAGACCGCTAGCTATGAAGCGTACTGACGACCAGGGGGCAGATGCTCAACGCAGGAGCTGCCCCCTGGTGGTCAGTGAGCACCCACAGCAGGAGTGCTGCTCAGCCAGAAGCTGGGCTCAGGGCTGGCGAGTGGAGCTGCAGCCGTGTGACCCTCTCCTGCCTCTGTGGCAGCACTATGGAGGGGCAGTGGCAGGCGTAGTGGGACCTGGATAGCTGGAGCAGCAAGGTGCCCAGCTACAGCTCTCAGGCTCCTGCCTGGCCGCCTGCTGCTTTGTGCACTGCTACATCCCCTGAGAGGTCCCAGATTGCAAAAGGGCACAGGCCAGGCTGAGGGACTGCACCGGTGCACAAATTCATGCACCAGGCCTCTAGTAGTGTTATAAGGGTAATAATACTATAGTTTATCAAATTATAAAGTTACTGTCCTGTTTTAAAAGAGATTCTTGTTGGCTGTTTCTGGATTATCCTATTCTTCTTTTCCTTACTCTTCTTCCCTTTCCTCCCCTTCCCTTTCCATATCCTCCTCCTCCGCCCCATCCCCCACTTCCTGAACTGATTTACTCTTATAATCACAATATGAGCCAAGTTGTTTGTCTACTTATAGACTCTCATTTAGTCTTTCTGCCCACGTTTCCCCTTTTCATACTTAGAGAATAGTCTGTGTAAAAGATAGCAAAATAAATATAACACTTTATTTGTATTCAGCTTTTCCCTTTGTAAAAACTCAGGAATATTCTTATTTGATGTATTGTCATATTGCAATGCTAGCAAAGATGCTGTCACCTAATGCGTTTACAATACTTTAACATAATTCATATATATATATATATGCATATATATATATACTTATTCTATAAATTATATGTGATTGATGAAGATTAATTTTTAAGTTGGAGGACAATTGTGATTTCAGTGTTATGTAATATTGCATGGTATTCAAAAGATAGCAATGTATATCATTACACTAGTCTTTGATCAACATACCTGCAAATCTTTGTCACGAATCAAAGGCTGATTCGCTGCAATTGCTGATAACTCAATTGATAAAACAAATTCAGATACACTGTACAAACATCTCTCAAGTATGATCTTGTAGATAATTACCAAATTATTGCTTTGAGGACAATTAGAAGAAGGAAATGGGTAGAGATGCCATTGTTCCTTTAATCCTTGTTCATTTCCTCACATTGGCTTTTGGATTGCAGCTGTCCACATTACTGGACTCAGATCAGTAGCTTCACGCTGACCAGTCTGAAGGTGTTATCACATTTACTGTGTTCAGTTAGAAACATACTTTAAAACAAAATATCTCTTATATTTTTCTTGCTCCTGCCAAACAAGGTTTTAGCTACCCAATGACTTTTAATTTATGTTTGTTTGACTGATGGTATTTTAATAGGAGATATCTAGGCACACAGTTATGTCTTTTCTTCCTCTGTCTTACAAACTCCTTTCATTCTAAACTCTGGCATAAAGTAGACACTATTAGTTTCAGGGTAAGATTAGAATCTTACAGCAAAGGACGAACTCCTAATAATACTATTGTATTGACTTTAATATTTTAGCAATTGGGAAAGACATTTAATTCTTGAAGTAGTTTCCTAAATATTCTGACCTTGAAGATTACCAAATAATTTTTACTTAATTATTTTTAAATATATTATTTTTATAAGATGCAAGACAATTTTATTAAATGCTACAAAAAATCACAAGTATTTAAATATGTTAGATAATTGCATTTGAGATAACCAAAGTACATTTTGGGATAAAAAATGTTATATTTTAATATAAAAATGAATACACTATAAAACATTAAAATTACTTCTTACAACTTGTTCTTTGGTTGCCTTTCTGGAGTCTAATGACCCCACTGTTGAACAAAACAAAGAAATATAAATAAATGAGAAAAATTATGAAACATGGCAAGTGCAACACAAGAAAAAATTTAAATCTCAAAGTTAAAGTTAATTAAAAACATATCAATGATCAATGACCAAGGAGGTTGGATTCACAAAGTAAATCAATTTTTTTCTTCCTTTTCTTGTGCTGCTAGTATAATAAAAACTTGGGTGAAGAGGAAGTTATGACAGGCGAATATAGGAAACACACACAAGAAATGCCTAAATAAAGTACTTACATGATCTGGAATGAAAAATACCAAAAGATACTAATGATATATTTTCTTTTAATTCCTTACTTGGCCTACTAGATCAAAAGATCATTTAACTTGTGATGCATTCTAAATCTGCTTTCTAATGGACTATTTGGCAAAAGTCAGGAGGGACAACTTTCTCTTTATTGAACTCAAAGGGAATTTATTTGCTTTTATTGTTTAAGATAACAAAATATTAAATACTCTAAGAAAAAGGTATCAAACAAAAATATTTTTCTGTTGTTTCTTTTATATTTTACCTAAGGTAAAATTAAGAATAATTATCAAACATCAACCCTACTGGTTCCTTCGTTCACTGCCTGTGAAATTGCTTTCTTTGTTGGAAAGGTGTTTTCTTTCCAATCAGTTATAACTTTTCTTTTTTACTTAGGGTTTGAAGAGGCAGGCTTCTTCTCTTCTCTAGTAGAAGTATTAGAGCTACCAGTGGCAATTTGTAATGCTCCTCTTCTTCCATGTGAAAGAACTGTCGTATAACAAATAGCTGAGACCATTGCTATTGACCTACCAGAGAGAATTGTCTAAAGGTCTTCAGGAATATCCCCCAATTCAGAAATGTGGAGTCTAGACACTCTGATCAGTAGTGATGGGGAATGTCTCTTTTGTAAGGTTTCAGCCTCTCTTCACATAGCCTTGAGCTGCCCTCGCTGAGGGAAGTTTTGACAGTAACATTTCTATTCCTCTGTATTGACTCTCCTCACCCTTTGAGAGAATACTTCTGATTGTTTAACATGCACTGGGTGAGCAGGAGCAACATTTTTTTCAATGAGCAAAATTGTACTGTTAAAGATAGGTGCCCTGTTTTGGCCATTTTCATATTTCTACTCTTGGTTCTCCTGAACTATGACTATCAGAACTCAAATATTAATCTTAGTGCATTATACTGGAAAACAATATAGGGGAGGAGAAACTTTCATTTACCCCCGAGGTTCTTTGGGCTGGTCGTGTAATCAAATAGACATGGGACAGATTGGCAAGGGAAAGTAACCACATTTAATACATACATGTGTATGGGAACCCCACATACATGATCCAGAGACCCCATATGCACAATAGGTTCAGAGACAGAAAGGAGACATGGGTATAAAAGACATCCTGAGCTAGGGATGAGGTAAGGTGCGTTCATGTGGGGAAGCACAGGACTTGGTTGGAAAGTTTGTAAGGAGGAAACTCCGAAAGGTCAGAACCTCCAGGGGGAGTTGGCTGAAGGCTCCATACCTGCCTTGACTTTTCCAAATAAGTCTGAGCCCCCCGGGTGTTTACTGGAATCTTTATGCTTAACATTTAGACGTTCTTGCTTAAAGGACACTGCAGACGAATGTGTCTTCTCAAGAATGCTTACCCTGCTGGCATATTGGGGGTTTCAAGAGGTCATTGCAGAATAAGAAGATCAGATGTTTAGTTAAGAAAAGTTTGTCCTGCCATAAAGATAGGCTGAAAGGAGTGATCTCTCTGATAATGTCCCATCATAGGCAAGGCCCCTAATTCAAGTTCTTTCAGGTAGTCAAGGGAGGGGCAGAAGTTTCTCCTGAGCCACAGCTAAAGTTTCCCTGAGCTCAAACAATCCAATACCACAGAAGCACATCTTGGGGTGACTAGCTCAAGCCATACTAACAAGTCACACTTTATCAAAATAGTCTATCATTTGAAGTACTTATGAAAGCACAACAGAGACCCCGTTGGAACAATGCAGCCGCATGCACCGCAATTACGTCTTCCGAATGAGCAAGGTTTTACTATGCAGTATGGGTGTCAGAGGCCTGGGTCCCCATAACAGGATATTGCAGTTTGGCAATTCCCCTGGAGAAAGGGAAATAATCATGTTGTTACTCTTTAACCATGAACAAGCTTTGAAATGACTGAATAGGGTATTCAGAAACCTAATGAACTATGCTGTTTCAAGGCAGAACACAGTTACTACGCAGTCATTTTCTGAAGGGGACTCAAGGTTATTCACACTACAGCCTCTGTGTGGTGTTGACCAGGATCCACGGTGAAGCCACATGACAGTATAAATGGTTTGAAATAACTATGTTCCAGCAATGGGAACACAAACTGTTCACTATGTGAACCCTCTTTGACAACATATAGTGAATCAACTGATCCTCAAAACGTTCACAAACATCTAATATTGATACTTGCATGGTCTTTCAGGTCTTGTTATCTATGTTGAATAGATAGAAAATATAAATTACTTAACTTGCCTGTGTGTTTATAGGTGAATTATTGGATGCAAAGTTGGGTTTTTTAAAAAGAAAACTTTATTCCATACTTATAGATTCCATTCCTTCGGAAACATCAACCTTTATTCAAAAGTTTATGAATTCTCCTAATCTGTCCCCTTATGTGGGGGAGGAAGAAATTTTTCTCCACCCTCCTAAATTCTTTCATCTGCGCTTAGATTTAAATCAATGTAAGGCAGATTAACAAGAGAAAATAATCAAATTTAATTACAGACATATCCATGGCAACTGCACATTCATGAGAGGTTCCAAGACAGATATAACATTCTAAGCTAACAATGAGGTCAGGCACCTTGGGTCACTGTGGTATGGAAAGAAGAGCAGATGATCAGTAATGAGTACCAGTAATGAGTAGTTTGCCCTGCCCTATAGCTGGTCACATGGTTATCTCTGATAATCTCTTATGAGCAAGGCCCCTAATTCAAATTCCTCTAGGTAGTTAAGGGTAGACAGAAGTTTCTCTTGAGCCCACGGGGTCTTGGTTACCTCTAGGTCAAAATAATTTGCCTATCGCAGAGACTCATCTTGGGTGTCTCATTCTGAAACGCCACACCTGGATCCAGGTTGGCTGGCCCCCTTGAGGAATAATAACACCAAGCTGATGAAAATTGTTTCCATATTCAAAGTAAGTCATGGATGGGCCAGAACTATGTGTATCTACTAATGCAAAAGGCATGATGCAATTAGTTCACTTTCTACCTTCCCTTAAACACATGTGTTGCTCCATTCGGTTGCACTGCAATCATCTGCAGGAGTTGGTAGTACGTGAGAACAACTTGAGTGCAGACACCCTGGTGTCCAATGGTACAAAGAGAATGGGTAGAGTGCAGGCTTTCCCCTCACTATTCCTCCTCAAATAGTGTTTTTTTTCTCCGCTAATTATTTTAGGTTAAAAAAAATTGCAAGTTGTTTTCTCTTATATTTGCCTCCTGCTAAGTAAGCATTTAAAATTTATTCTTAATGTGATATTTTAAAAATTAAAATGGAAAAACCTTTTATAGCCTTATGCTCCTCACTCTACACCTCACCGTCACCTCTGTGTTTCAGTGGACCCAGAGCCTCTTCCCTGGTTGTGGGAGATTTCCCAGCTCTCCATCGGGCATACAAGATTCAACTATAGAGTACATCTGTATCTCCTACTACTTGATTGGAATTGTATAGAAGAAAACCTTTATTTGTAGTAACATGCCCACTTAAAGTTCTTATATCACTACATTCTGCAATGCTCCTTATTACATGAAAAAGTCTATAGTTTTTTCTGAGCTGATTTTTTTTTTGGTTTATTTTGAAAAGCATGAGAAAGTTGATTCAATCATATTTTAAAATGAGTTGCTTTTTGTGACAGTGACAAATAAGGACGTGTTTGTATAATATAAGCTAAGAATTTTAAATAAA
>NW_005360273.1:332512-363265 GCF_000412655.1 Myotis brandtii | reverse complement strand
TATATACACACACACATATACACACATGAATGTATATTTTACATATATTTTGTCATCCTCAACAATTCCTATCTTAGAGCTTCCAAACTCTTTCAAACTCTTGGAATTTCCTGCACAATGAGAGTAAAGGGAACATCTTTTAAATATTTGGTGTATATACACACACACATATACACACATGAATGTATATTTTACATATATTTTGTCATCATCCTCAATTCCTATCTTAGAGCTTCCAAACTCTTTCAAACTCTTGGAATTTCCTGCACAATGAGAGTAAAGGGAACATCTTTTATGCAATATTTGGTCTCTTGTCCTCAGTTCCTGAAAACTTTCAGAGCCTTAAAGGTGAAATGGGTATCTTGTTATTCATAACAAGCACTTCCCACTGCCACAGGGTTTATGTTAATGAGGTAATTTTTGCAAACCATCTATGGATGGAGACTGGTTGCCTAGGGAACCAACCATGCATAGAGGGTTAGACGTCTCAGTCCCATCCCCTGTTTTCCTGGGATTGGACAAGGGCTAGAGGTTGAACCAAACCCCAGTGGCCAATGGGTTAATCAATCAGGCCCATGTAATGAAGCCTCCATAAAAACCTAAAAAGAGGGAGTTGGGGGCAGCAGGGTTTCCATGGTGGGGAACCACAGCACTGCCTGGTTCCACCGTGTCAGGCCCCCAAACTCCAGGAGGACAAAGGGTCCTTTGTTTGGGACCCTTTGTAGCCCTTCCTCTGGCTGATAATCAGTATGCTTTAATATTCCTTCTAATAAATCAGTGATCTAGTGAGTGAGTAAATAGGTTTTCCTGAGTTCTGTGAGCCACTCTTGCAAATTAATTGAACCCAAGGAAGGGGTCATGGGAACTTTCACTTTGTAACCAGCTGGTCAGAAGCACAGGCATCTGAAGTGAAAGGCAGTCCTGTGGGACTGAGTCCTTTACCAGTGGAATCTAATTCGGTCTTCTGGGTAGATAGTGTCAGAATTTACTTGAATTTACAACCGAATTTCTGTTTTTTGAGAATTGCTTGTTGGTGTGGGAGAGACTATGAGTAGGTGCACGCACACACACGTTGAATTTGGATCCAGGAACCTAATTTATTTATGTGGCAATATATTAATTTTCTACAGATGTCTGGGAAGGTAGTTCTGAAAATAAAAAAAATAAAAACGTTAAATGAATGAAAGGAAATGAAGTGAGAAGAGTCACAGATGTCATGGATGAATTTCATGTGAATGTTTTGTTCATTTAAAGACTTCTGCAACTACAGGAGCTTATTAAATGATAAGAAGGCTGGTGCTGTGTCACCCCCTGCTGACCTGTGAGAGAATGTATGTCATCACCCTACAGCATTTATTCTGACACAAGCCTTTTCCCATCTGTCATTATAATGACCAGTGGCGCATTATGTTCCTTCATTCAGATCACAATGAAAGTTGGTAACTGCGGGAAAGTTTAAAAATTGGTTTGAGACCCCTTGCACATTTTAAAATAATTTTTAAAATTGCTTTTCAGAGAGAGAGGAAGGGAGAGGAATAGAGATAGAAACATAGATGAGAGAGAAACATCATTGATTGAGCTGCCTGCTGCATGTCCCATTCTGGGAATCGAGCTCAAAACACAGTCATGTGCCCTTGGCTGGAATGGAATCAGTGACCTCTTGGTTCATGGGTCAATGCTCAACCACTTAACCACATTGGCCTGGCCCCTTGCACGTTTTTACCCTATACTCTTAGATTCTATGACAGCAAAACTGTCCTGTAATTCAACCAGTTCTAGACATAAATGTGCTGTCTTAGAATTACACTGTATTGCCAACTCTGGATAATCCTAAATTATTTAAACCAATTTTATAGACCAGTTTTACAAAACAGAAACTATGCTTAGTAAACAAAATAGACAAAACAATACAGTACTAGGTCTAGAGAAATTAGTTTTTTATTTGCTGGGTTTTTTTTTTGTAATTCAACCAGTTCTAGACATAAATGTGCTGTCTTAGAATTACACTGTATTGCCAACTCTGGATAATCCTAAATTATTTAAACCAATTTTATAGACCAGTTTTACAAAACAGAAACTATGCTTAGTAAACAAAATAGACAAAACAATACAGTACTAGGTCTAGAGAAATTAGTTTTTTATTTGCTGGTTTTTTTTTGTGTGTGTGTGTGTGTCATTTGTTTGTTTGTTTATAGGCTAGACAATATAGATTAGAGTGATTGGTACACACAGATGTCTCCATAGGATCTAAAAATCTTTTCTACTTTCATTGCCCAAAAGTATCAAAGGCTCACTTATTAAACACTTCCATAGGGGAACGTCTAATCCAATAGTTTCAAAATTTGATTTAGCTCTGGATTTTCTTTTAATGGACACAGATCTAAGATCATTTTATGCACTTTGAAATTCTTCCTTTAATTCTCTAAAACACCTAAAAGTTAGTGATTTGCATTATGCAACACTTAAAGAAAATATGGAAGCTGGAACTAGAATTTCATTGTAAGCTTACATAAACATCTTGAAGACAGGAAATGGAGCTGATTAAAATGGCTGTGCCACCAGGTAGGCATAATTTTCTATAAACCCTTTGGTTAATCCCTTTGCCAATTGGAGGAATTTGTGTTAAGAACTGGGGGAATTTCATTCTGTTCACAGTATCCCCAAAATGTTGACGTTATTAGCGTTTACCAGGGCATATCATTTAAATGTTTATATTTTAAATTTCAAGTTACTACGAGCCTTTACTCAATGTGTTCTGTTGGAAAGTATTTTCATGACATTATAGTGTCAGTGTAAGCAACGTCCAAACCTGTAGAGAATTTTTATAAGTTTACTTGAGCCAAACTGACAACAATTGCTGGGATTGAGAGTTAGCTCCAAACAATGGTATGAGATCCATTGGTAGTAGATTAAGGGGGCAGGAGCAAGCTAATCAGGGGAACCTCTGAGATTGGATAAAGAGGAGAGACAGACACGTATTTCTTCTACATTGGTGAGTAGAGGACAATACACATTTATAGCACATAGATGGTATGTGGGCAACAAGATAACAAATTAGGTTCTGAGGTCTTGTGCTCTGGTGGGAAATTGTGTCCTGAGGGGTCTGGAAAAGGGGATCTCTCTGACATTCCAAAGGTATGTTATCTTAAATGTAGAAAGACAAAAGACAGTCCAATGAATATAAATACTGATCTTTGTTAAGGAAGCTATAGACCTAGGACGTGACTACCCACCATGACTAGCTTTTGGTTAGGAATGTTTATGTCAGACCATCCTATGTGGCTACTTTCGGTCAGTGAGTTTATGAAGCCTGCTGTGCTGACCTCCCCTGAGCTTGTCAGGTTTAGTATGTGGCTCCTTTCCCCCGCACAATAGTCGATCTTCTTCTTCCACTTTGGCACATTTACATTTGTCATTGAAGTAAGAAAATATGTTAAATTCAGATTTAAAGTAATTCAGTGCTTAGAATGGGACCTGGCACACAGGAGGAGCTGTAAGCCTGAGCTATTATCAGGATGCTCTGCAGCAACAGTGATCAGAAGGTGATACATGGATACCCAGAGGTCCCCAAATCCTATCAGGAAGTTGCCAAGGCAAAACATTTTCATAACAAGACTAAGGTATTATGTGCCTATTATTTAGTTAAGCATTACTAGGAGTCATTGTGCTCCACTATTAGTACTGATTCTAATATTATACTTATTAAATCCTTTACCACCTTGCACTCTCAGTTTTAAAAAAGTCATTGTCACTTAAGTATGCCCTCTATGAAGTAGTGAAATCTAATAATTTTATTAAATTTCAACTCTTGAGTGCATGTATTTTTAATATTCTGTGTGATGAAATCTGATACATCCTGAAATATGACGATGTCTTAAGAAAAAGCACAACAGACTAATGATGGTTATTGAGACTTTACTTTTTAGCATTTATTTTCTCAAAATGAATGAAGTGAGCATGTCACTTCAAGGAAAATAGCTAACAATGTTTGTTGCCAATCATAACATTCAAAGTTAGAAATGAATATTAGAACTTTGACGATTTTTTCCTACTTTATTTCTGACCAGCTGCCAAATTGTATGTCTCTGCTACTTAAAGTTGTTTCACTTTTGTCCTTTTCTTCCTCACCCACCCTGGCCCTTCCTCTGGTGCTCATCACCTCATGCCTGGATTTCTGTAGCAGCTTCTTAGCTGATGTCTATACTTGTAGGCTCATTAAAAACCTGACTAAAGCAGTGATTTGATCTTCTGAGCACAAAACCCTCCAGGGGATCACCATTAACTATAAAATAAAGTTCCTCAGCCTAGCATTCAGGAACATTCAACACTATTATCTGTCCCCAGACTACGGATTCAGAACATTTTTGTCTACAGTTCATCATGAGCCGTTTATTTCAGGTAAGGAAGTTTTCCCGCTGTCGTGCATAAGACATGCCTATTATTAAAACTGGAGCTTTACTTTTCTTACCCCCCACACACGAATGTCCCCTCCTTCTTCTAGTTACAGATCCCGTTCTCACTCCTTGTCTAAAGTTAGAGTCCCAACTTTTCTGTGCACTATACTTTTTTCTTTTCTTATAGCATTGGAAAATAAAAGTATCAGTGAGTGTTATAATTAGAGTGCTTCCTCTGTGCCTCAAATCCTAATGCTAGGTAATGTGGGAGACTTGGAGCAGAGAATAATGCACTATTTTTTCATTGTTGAGAGGCGTGTTCCTTCCTCTTGAATTTTTTGTAGTAGTCTGAGGAGGATAGGTTTTAGTTCTTTCTTGAATGTTTGGTAAAACTCCCCTGTGAAGCCGTCTTATTGGCCTATTGAGGTTTTTAGATTCTTCCTGATTGAGTTTTGGGATGTTGTATTTTCCTAGGAATTTGTCCATTTCCTCCAGGTTGTCTAGTTTGTTGGAGTAGAGTTGTTCATAGTATTTTTTAACAATCATTTGTATTTCTGTGGGGTCTGTTGTTATTTCGCCTCTATCATTTCTGATTTGGTTTATTTGGGTCCTCTCTCTTTGCTTCTTGGTGAGCCTGGCTAGAGGTTTGTCGATCTTGTTTATCCTTTCAAAGAACCAGCTCTTGGTTTCATTGATTTTCTGTATTGTTTTTTTGGTCTCTATGTCATTTATTTCTGCTCTAATCTTTATTATCTCCTTCCTTCTGCTCACTCTGGGGTTTTCTTGTTGCTCTCTTTCTAATTCTTTGAGTTGTAGAGTTAGATGATTTACTACCATTTTTTCTTGTTTTTTGAGGTAGGCCTGTAGAGCTATAAACTTCCCTCTCAGGACTGCTTTCATTGTGTCCCATAGGTTTTGGATTGTTGTGTTTTCATTGTCATTAGTTTCCAGGATGTTTTTAATTTCTTCTTTGATGTCATTGGTAACCCAATCAATATTTAATAACATGCTATTCAGCTTCCAAGTGTTTGAGTATTTTGGGTTGTTTTTATTGTAGTTTATTTCTAACATTATGCCATCGTGGTCTGAGAAGAAGCTTTTTATGATTTCAATCTTCTTGAATTTGTGGAGACTTTGCTTGTGACCCAATATGTGGTCTATTTTTGAATATGTCCCATGAGCACCTGAGAGGAATGTATATTCCGCGGCTTTGGGGTGAAGTGTTCTGAAGATGTCAATTAAGTCCATCTGATCTAGTGAGTCATTTAGGATTGCTGTTTCTTTGCTGATTGTTTGTCTAGAGGATTTATCCAGTGATGTCAGTGTGGTAAGCAGTAGACTTTGGAGTTAGAAGACCAATTTCAAACTGCAGTTACGGTTAAAGGAACTTAGTCAGGTCATTTCAACATTTTAATTTGGTTTTTCTCATATATGTATATATATATATATATATAGGAAATGATCATAACATCCATCCTACAGGATCACTGTAGGATCAAATAAGAGAATGTCCCTTGAAAATTATAAATCTCCATAAGAATGTTTATTATTGTTGTTGTTATTATTGCTCTTGTTTCTTGTGTGTATGTATTTTTATACATCAATTAGGGGGACAAGCTTTTAGAAGGGAAGTGTTGAGTTGTTCTTCACTTTTGAATTTCTCCTTAGTAATTAGTCTTAACAAAAATCAGAATAAGACTAAGTGTATAAGTAAATTTTTACCAAAGGAGAATTAGGAGGGCTATGGTAACTCACAAGTAAATTTTTATTTTGTTAAGAAAAATAATACAGGGGGAAGGTTAGCAGTGTGAAGATTAATGCAGCTTTTATTGAGTGATGAAAGTAGTCTTACTACTAAAATCTTTTAACCACAAGAATTTTTAAAAAGATTCTAAAATAAATAATTTATAGCTGATCAAGGGAGAATGAGGTCAAAATTCTGCAGGGAAATAATGAACCATAAAATAGGAGACTTAGGTATGAGTCAACATGCAAAATTAATCTATAATAGAAAGTAAGTTTAGCTAAATTCTGGGCAGATAGCATACTTCTTGCACAAAATACTTACTAAAGAGATTAAAGCTGAAGTCAGCTATATACTTAAGCCCCTAATATTCAATCAACTGAAGGTTTGGATGCTTATATGAAAGATTGTGGTACTATAAGGAAACAAGTATAAAATTAATAAATTTTCAGTGCTTCTGAATTATAAGAAATGCTATTAAATTTCTAACAACAATATGCTGTCTTGAATTATCACATACTATAACTAAAATTAAGTTCTTATGCCATGAGGAAGATCAAGGTATGAGTAGACTGGTAAGAAAAGGAGATCAGTACCATATATGTGCATAAATGTGCAAATAGAGAAATAGAGCAAATGAGCCTGATAAAACATGAGGAAACCATAGTATGCACCTAAGAGGCTAATGTCCTGCCTGTTTCCTTTTCACTGCCTTTCTCCAACTTTTCTACCTACACCTACTTGCCCCCTTTGTGCAGTGTTCGGGTCTGCTTTTGATTCTGGGACCAAATAAAAAAAAAATATGTAATGAGCCCTAAGTTAATAGTTTGCTGGCTCAGCCTCAAGTAAGAGCTTTTACTAATCCCTCTCTGATTCTGAGTCTTAGCTAGTTCTCATCTTCTGCCTCTCTCTAAAAATCAATGGAAAAATATCCTTGGGTGAGGATTAACAAACAAACAAACAACAGGCGATTGTGTTGGAACAGTGCTTCCCGAAGCCACGTCCCAAACATTTCCAAGCCTGGCAAACCCAAAAATGCATTTAATGAGACTTTATTTATCTTTATTATTTATTTATTTATTATATTTTAATTTAATTTATTTTTATTTTTTTTCTAATGAGACTTTAAGTTCCATCATTTATTTTCCTACTCAATAGCTCCTAAATTATTTATCTTTTGTATCTAGTTCTAGGGCCACAAGTCTAATTTGTCATAACTCCACAACTGGAAGACTGCGATGAACTCCTAACTGCTCTCTGTGTAATGCAGCCTGTAGACAGTAGCCAGAGTAGAGAGAATAATTATCTCAAAGTTCATTTCCATTACAGCATATTAGATGTAATCTTATCACTCAAAAACGTCAAGGGCTCTCCATTGCCTACTTAATCAAAAAAAGTTCACAGCAATCAGGAACTGTCTGCTTCCTGGAAGGAAGTTGTCCTTCGTGCACACGTATCTGGGAGTTGGACACCATCCTGCTGTGATCCTGGGAAAAATGGATAGGACATGTGTGGTAGTGAGAAAAATCCAACGTTGTTTCTCAGCCTTGCCCGTCACAAGGAGAAGCACCTTGATGCTGCTCTTTATTGATTCTGAGCTGCACTTTAATCATCTCTAAAGCACAGATGATTTCACTGTCCACCACACTGACTTGCTATGAGAATGCACAGACATAATGTTAGTAAACACCTGGCATGTATTAGACACACTTGTACCTAGTGTGTTAGACACACTTGTACCTTTTAACTACTATTATCTATATATATAAAACCCTAATATGCAAATAGACCGAACAGTGGAACAACTGAACAACCAGTCGCCATGACGTGCGCTGACCACCAGGGGCATGCGTGGAACATGGTGGGTGTCAGACACAGTGGGATGGTGGAGCAGGTGAGTGGGGGCTCCAGACCAAGGTGGAACGCCGGTCGCTGTCATCGGGGCGAGCTTCTGGTGGTTACTGAAAATTCTTTGCTCCCACGTGCTGCAGTCCCGCAGGGCACTTGCACCCACTGCAGGCACTGGAGCCGCTGATCGCAACTGCTGCCGGTGCCCAGCGCTGGCCCAGATTGCTTGGCATCGTCAGCGGATGCAAGTGGCAGCTACTGGCCCTGATTGCCCCTGAGGGCTTCTCCATCTCCCCCTGCTCCTGAGGTGTGATCAAGGCAGCAGCTGCCACTCGCACCTGCTGATGGTGCCAGCCCCACTTGCACCCGCTGCTGGCACTGGCCCCATCAGCACATGGGAGTGGCGGTGGTGGGAGCAGGGTTGCTGGCAGACAGGTGACTGGGGGCCACGGTGGGAGGGACTGGGCAGGAGCACAGAGGATGAGCCGAGACCCACCCCTGTGCCCACCACAGTTCCTTACAAGGTGCATGAATTCGTGCACTGAGCCCCTAGTTTTATATATTTACTCTGTCTAAATTCGCAAAGCCATCTTTCACTCATTCTCTCATTCATTTATTTAGTCAAAAATCATATATGAGTACCTCCTTGTGTCAGAAGGGGAGAGAGAAAGAGAGGAACATAGATGTGAGAGAGACACATCCATTGGTTGCCTCCTGCATGTGCCCTGACCAGGGCAGGGATGAACCTGCAACCCAGGTATGTGACCTTGACCAGGAATCGAATTCGTGGCCCTTCAGGCCCTAGGCCGACACTCTAACCATTGAAACACACTGGTCAGGGCTGTTTTTTGTGTGTTTTTTTTAATTGCTTGGGTTGGGGCTAACTTTCTATTGTGGTGTCCTCCACAATTATCATTTGATAAAAGTCTTGTTCTATTCACTTAATGCAATCAATTCAGTATAGCACACCTTCAGAAATGGCTAAGAAACCTTGCTGGCATCTATCATCTAGTTGAGATATGTTGCAACCTCAAACATTCATTCTAGAACCTCAGTATGGGACATAGCAGCAATTCTGTTAATTATGCTCCAGAATTCATTGTGCCTTATCTTAAAAAGAAGTTCAATCAGAATTTGGGAAGTATGAGTTGGTAACACAAAGAAAAAACATGATCAGAAGACACAAAATATCATATTTGAAATACAGAGTAGTGGAGCTTTGGAAGTTGGGATACTGATTAGTCACAATGTATTTTGAGTTAATGAAGAGAAATTGTTGAAACCAATAGCCAGAGTTTAATAATTTTAAAAAGCAATAAGAGAAAAGGGCTTAAAAGTCTATGCAGAAGGAATTCATTCATTTGAAAATATTTATCAAATACCAATTATTAACATATTCAGGTATTATGTTAGTCATTAAACTGCAGAACACAAAAGAGATACCCCCATCCTCCCAGAGCATACAGTCTAGAGCTAAAGGGATGTGGGCATTGCATAAATGTTTACAAGTTTTTAAATATGTAGAAATGCAAGTGAAATGGAAGGAAAAGGAGCGAAACTTGAGTTTGAATAGAGGAAGAAGGGTGTCGACCTGGCAACATTTTTTAAGGAAAAAGTCATCTTTAAGTTGAAAATTGAAGGTTATATAGGTGTTAGCAAAGCAGAGCTGTTGGGAGAGGTATGGGAAAGGAAGGTTGCTAGATGTATGAGACATTATTGGACTTGAAAGAAGTCCATTTAGCTTTGGAGTAAAAAGAAACAGATGAAACTTACTTGAATCAGCATATTTTGACCCTATGTCAAAGAGAAAAGGTGGCATCCAAAGGAAGTGGGAGCCATTGAAGGAAAATATTTGTGTACTGAGGTGATCATGATCGTGTTGGCCAGTGTAGGAAGGGAAATGAGTGATAGTGGGGAACATGTATGTGTCTATCTGTATGTGCCTCATGGAAAACTTGCTCTAAATCTGGGTGGAAAGAAATGCTATTTGGTAGATTGTGTTAACTGAAGAAAGTGCAAGGGGAAGTTTAGGGTAACGATTAGTCACAGTGTAATGCTGCCTGGTGAAGACTTTTCTTCTTGGTGACAACAGTTGCTGTGAGAATGCAGGGATTTGTGCTGCTGGGAGGTTTTAAGAGAGCTTAGGCTCTAAACCATGGTCCCCAGACTTTTAGATATCAAGGATCAGGAAATCACTTCCCTCTCCCCTCCAATAAATAGTAACCCAAGTAAAACTTTGAAATGCCATTTTAACCCCACAATTTAACAAGGATACAATCTCACAATAAATGGTAACCCTTCTACTTCCTTTGAAATGACAATTAACATTTCTGTGCATATGATTTTCTAGATTGTTCACAAAGCTATCACATCTTGTCACATCCACAATGGCACAGAGACTGAATTTTGTAAACCTCAACTCCACCTGTTGCAGAGGCAGGATAAAAATCAGTGCTACCTTTACTTGTGAATAAGGTCATTTAAGATTGAAATGCAACATAATTCCACAGCTGTGCCTTTTAGGATAGACTAAAAGGAGGCTTAATCTCTTTTACTGAGAAAGCTGTATTAGTTTCTTATTCATCGGAGGAGGGCAAGTGTTTCCCAGAATATCCCTTTGCTTGATGGCTACTAATTTGTAAATATACCCCTAGAAGAAACAACACAATTCTAATGAGTCACCATACTTTCACATAAGGCTGTTGAAAGTAACCTCAGAATAGGAACAGAAATAGAAACCTATTTTGACTTCCCTGATTTGTGGTATTTTTCTAAGGGACATACAAATAAAATAAAATAGCTGCATATATACTAATTAGGATTGAAGATGTTTAGAAAATAAAGGTCCAGTGAATATCTCTGAAAATATTTCATTTGACAGAAATTAAGTTTTTAGTTTTACACATAAGAAGGTGAAGAGCAGTAATAGGTGAGGATAAAATTTTGATGAGTAATGACTCCTTTTTCACTTTTTTCTTAATTATAGTATTGTGTTTGGTGGAAGAGAGACTCGGTAACAGGCAAATGTCATTTTCATCTCTATGTAAAGTAGGCTTGTCAGGTTAGTCTTGATGTGGAGAAGACCAACATCCCTCCCACTAGCATAACAAGAAGAATTTTCCCAAAATAAACCGATGGGACTACTTCAAACTAAAAAACTTATGCACAGAAAAAAAAAATTAACAAAATGAAAAGACAACCTATAGAATGGTTGTAAGGCTCAATTGATTTATCTGTGAATGGGCAATGAGAAATGGCAATAGAAAAAGATACATAGTTTAAGGTCAAATGTTTGATTTAAATCTGACTCTCATGTTCAATCTTGGGTAAATCACCTACTTTCTGAGAGTCTACAGTTTCCTCTCCTTCCAGTGGGATAATAACGATGTAGGCTGGGACCATGTCACCCCAGTTCATCCCAGAGGTTACATGCTGCTCCAGCGTATGACTCCCAAATATGGGCAAGACTTTCTTCCGTAAGCACTAATGTTTAACCATCTGAGGACTTAAAAGCAGAGAACACATTTTATAATCCCCAATCTCTTTTTCTGTCCTCCCAAATTATTTTTACAACTCAGGTGGCAAAACTGATTCCAAATAGGAATAAACCGATTTACTTAATCCGATGTAAATTAATGAGGTAAACAGCAATTTGAAGTGTCCATTTTAAATCTTAATAAAACATTATTAAATACACACCGTGTGTAAGTCATTAGGTCCGTAATGCTAAGTTGAATCTCTGAATTGTTATCTTCCCCCAATGTGTGGGGTCTGGTTTATTCCTGTATTGAATTTGTCAAATTGTTTCAACACTTCTTTTCCATCTTGATAAGCCTCCTCCTCTATGAGGCACATCCTATCTTCTTAACACAGTCATCTTTGGTTTTCTCCCTCCACGCATCACTATTTCCAGTCTATCCTGCTGCCTTCCTGAATATCAGTTTAAAATCTCATTCCCCTGATAAGATCAAGAAACCAACACCCACCTCCCAAAATAATCAACACCCACCAAATGAAAACAAAACAGTGCAACACACCACTACCATCTTCGATACCTGAAAAGTTTCTTATTTACTACAGGAAATGTCAAAATCCTTTCGTCTGTTATTCAAGAATTTTTAAAGTCTCACCCCCAACATACATTTCTAAACTTCCTTCCTCCGAGTCTCCCCAGAAACTTTCCTCTTTCCTCAGCTTTGCCTTTGCACTTCCTGCTGACCATTAAATTTCCTGCCTTTGCCTTTTTGCTGCTTAAAGTATGATAACTACCCACCAAATTCCATTCCTAATTTCATGGCCCAATTTAGAGTTTAGATTCAATTATCTTTCTGTCCTCCCCCTAGCACTTCCTGTTTGAGATGCTAATAATGGCTTTTGTGATACGCATCTTTCACAACTTTCTGTGCTTGTACTTGCTGTTTCTTCTGTTTGGAACATTCTTTCCACACTCAGTCTCATGGCTGGTTGCTCTGGACTGGCCTTCCTTGGACATGTTTTTGTTGTTGTTTTAAAGTCATTATCTTGTTTATCTTGTTCCTAGTCTCCCCTGTCCACTAGAATATAAGTTCCATGAAAACATTGGCCTTGTCTATTCCGTTTGCTCTCTCTGCAGTGCCTAACTATATGCTAGACCAGCGGTTCTCAACCTGTGGGTCGCGACCCCTTTGGGGGTCGAACGACCCTTTCACAGGGGTCGCCTAAGACCATCGGAAAACACATATATAATTACATATTGTTTTTGTGATTAATCACTATGCTTTAATTATGTTCAATTTGTAACAATGAAATTGGGGGTCACCACAACATGGGGAACTGTATTAAAGGGTCGCGGCATTAGGAAGGTTGAGAACCACTGTGCTAGACGCATGGTAAATAGGCAAAACTTCTGGGGAATGGCTACATGGAGCCCTTGGTAAAGTTTAATTATGTTTTCAGATGTTCCCAAGAACGAATATTGGCACAGAAGCAGCAGACAAGCTTCTTATTTTGAAGGGATGAAGAGACTTGGCCAATGGGCCAGTAATAACTTGTGCTTACTGACTTCAACTTTTGCCTCCCCAAGTAAGTTACAAATATTTTAAAGGATCTCCCAGCCAAGGCATTTAAAAATCATTGTGACTGATTAATCAAATGAACAAATATTTATTAGGTGATTGGATGCTAATTATTACAAGCATGTTATATCCAAAGAATGCTGTGTAAGGGTTGATGAAATATTCCAAAACAAATGACCATATATAATTTAAATCATGCATTTATTTTAAATGTCAGAAAGGGTATTAAGGAAAATAGAAATATCTAGAAAACCAAATGAAAGGGAGATTGTTTTTCTAGAACTATTGTAGATAGCAAAAATAGTCAGACCCTCTTCCTCCTATTTTAGTGAGAAATCAAACTATTGTCTGATATTGCAGTGCTTCATTAACTGTAGCAAATTATGAGCAAGAATGGACATACAAATATTTAGGACATTAATTTTTTAATTTAAACTTTGGACCAGTCTGCTATTCTCAGGAAAGTAAAAATATCTCAGTAGGATACTAATTCAGAACTATTTAAATATATTATGTTAGCAATGTTTTCCTTAATGGTCCCATCTATATGAGTAAAACAGTTGGACCATTTTGCTAATTTTTGAATGAATTTTATTAGGGTGAATACTTTTGTTTTTATTTTTTCTTAGCAATTTTTGGAATTTTGTTGTAGTTTTTAAAAAAAAATGTATTTCTATTGACTTCAGAGAGGAAGGGAGAGGGAGGAAGAGAGAGATAAAAACACCAATGATGAGAGAGAATCATCAATTGGCTGCCTCCTGCACGCCCACCATTGAGGAACAAGCCTGCAACCCGGGCATGTGTCCTGACCAGGAATCGAACCATGACCTCCTGGTTCATAGGTCAGTGCTCAACTACTGAGCCATGTCAGTTGGGATGTAGTTTTGAATTATCTAAAATTTTAATTCACCCTAAAAAATAAATTTGGGGCAAACTGGGATTCAATGACATTAAATTCTAGTATGTGCCTTCTTTGCCATTTGGGTGAAGATTCAGAGTGACTTTGTGCTTCCAATCAGAGAAAGATTATATATATATAGCGTAATATGCTAATTAGACCAGACATCCTTCTGGATGTCTTTCTGTATAACCTTCTGGATGAAGCCACAGTGGCGGGGGCTGAGGCAGAGGTGGCCACTGCAGTGGTGAGGGCTGAGCCACTTGCATGAATTTCATGCATTGGGCCTCTAGTATACTAGTATACTAGTATCTAAAAGCCAAGCGACTGAACGACTGAAACAACTGGTTGCTATGATGTGCATTGCGGCCGGCCAACCTCCCGTGCCCCTCACTCTGGCTGGCCCCGATTGGCCCCAATGGGGGCAGGCCTGCTGGACCCGACTTGTGCACGAATTCGTGCACCGGGCCTCTAATCTATATTATAAAAGGCCCGTGGCCGTAACGCTGTAACGCTGTAATGACCAAACAACTAGTCATCAGGAGGTGCATTGATGGGTCTCGCGGTGCTGCAGGTCTGGAGTCCCGCGGCCGTGTGGGCAGGTCTGGGGTCCCACGGCAGTGCAGTGGGTCTGAGTCTCACGTGATTTCATGTGCTGGGCCTCTAGTATATACATAAAATGAAGAAATACATGTAGATTTTCAAAGAGAAATTGTTGGACTCGACAATGTATTTGAAAAATCAAATTAGGAAAAAAAAGCAAAAGTACTTTTGAAGCTGCTTAGCCACGGATTTTATAAATATTATTATCTCAGTCTTATGAAAACCATCTAATGACATCAGAGCTCAGTTACTTGAGGAACTCTGAACATTCACTTAGCAGTAATCTTCCCACTCAGAATTACTTTCTAAAAAAGAATATGGGCTCAGCCTCTCTCATGTACATCAGTAGGTTTAAAGTCCAAGAATACAAGTATTTTTAAAGGCCTGTAAAGTGCCTGCAAGTTAGTTTCTGAGCTGTGTAATTGGGCTTGTGCCCATTCTGACAGAATTGCTGAAATTAGGCAGGCACTGGCTTTACCAAGTTTAGAGGGAGCTTGAAGAGTAGAAAACAACTTGCTGAATTATTGCCCCAAGTAGGTAAGATGAATCAGGACAATGTGGCTCTGTCAGATGTTTCTGAATATGGTTTGTCTGTAGTCAAAATATTCTACTGTGTATTGAGTCATGAATGGTTGACTGTATGACCTTTCCATGTGTACAATACACATTTGTAATTTGTGATGAAATCTGAAGGGATCCTGATTTAATTTTCACTTCTATTTTATCTGCAAAATAAAAAAATATTTTTAGGGTATAGTTGTATAAGTTAATAGGCAGTGGAGAAAACTTCATGGTATGAGTACAGCAGCGGAATGATCTGACTTGCATTGTAGGCAAATTTATTTGAGAATGAAGCATATGGGTGATTTTAAGAGGAAACAGAACTGCAGGAGGAAAGCCCTTATGATAGTATTTATAAGTAATGATAATGTATTAGTAATACATTAGTAATGTAATAAAGTATAACTGTATTTTTGCAATAAAATGAAAAGGGAAATGTAGATATAAAAAATCTAATTTTAGAAACCCAAAGATGAATGAAGGAATTGGGGTGAGTAGGAGGGGCAAGACAGTGACCATCATTGATGAGGAAGGGAGCAGTTGTAGGATCCTAGCCATGGTGCTTAGGGGTTTTTATTTTCTATCACTGGCTCCTGTGTGTTATAGTCAGGGACTTGGCTGACTTGGGACAAAGCTGAAAAGATAATCAAACAAAACTTGCTATAAGAGACAGTATAATATGCTGAGAAATTGTGGGCTTTGGAGTCAGGCAGACTTGTTTGAAAGCCTGCCTGTGTGTGCTCAGGTAATATTAGGATTCTAAATAAAGGTGATCATGCCTAATTTCATGAATATAGTGGTTGTGATACTGAAAATGTAGTGATAATACAAAGTACTTAGCTCTCTATAAGAAGTAACAGTATTACTAGTGCTTTATTCATTATAGTTCTCTTAATACTTTTTATTGGAAAATTGAGGATTGAAAAGTTTAATAGAGTAGTAATAATCTGCCTAACATTTTTCAATTAAAAAAGAAGAATTGAGAGAAAATTATTACTTCCACTTCTCAGGTCAAAATTTTATTGCAACTGTATGGATATAGTAAATTTACACTGAAAGTACAAGTGATAACCACTAGCAGATACTTAGCTATTAAAATATAGTTCTTATTGTTTGTAGATACTCTGTCCCCAGATCTGTGCTTTCATCATGGTATCTAATATATAAACTCATTTTAAATACATTTTAATTAGGGTTCATTTCATTCTTCTCTCTGAATAGCTTCATATTTCCAGGAATTTTATTAGTGTGTAGGGGGGTTGTAAAAATAACTCTCTCTTCTTTAGTAAAGGTGAAAATGACAGTGGCCAGGAGGAGAGTGCTATTCGAGGGTCAGGTTGAAGACATCTTTGAATCAATATCATGGATAACACATTCAATAAACATCATTTGAGCTCCTAATGTGTTATGGACTTGTGGTTGAGGTTTGGGGGTCAGTGAGGGTTGACTAAAATGAAGAAGGCTAAGTCACCTGCCATCATGGAGCATAAAATATTTTTTCTTGTACAGCCAAGTATAATACAAATTGATCAATGTTCTAAAAAGTATTAAAGTGGAAGGATTATTTATACTGGAAAAAGGAGTGGGTAGAGAAATTTTCTACACAAGCTAGTAATTGAGCTAAGCCTTCCAGGATGAGTAGGATTAGTTCAGTGGAATTTAAGGGAAAACTGTGCAAGGAGAATGGTCTCTGTGTTGAAGGAAAGATGAGAAGATGAGGGTCAATTAGCTGGATGCAAAAATAGTTCATAGGTGAGAATTACTTCAGTTTTCTTTGATTCAAGGTGTCTTAACTAACTTGATTTTGCTAATGCATAAAGAGAAGAATGACTCATATTAATGGTATTCACAGACAGATAAATAGTAAGAACTTACTATTTTACCATAAAGACTTTTTTATGGACCATAGTACTCAAGCATAGCAGTGGATAAGAGGGACAGAAGCAAATTATTTAATTGGTGGCCATTGAGAATCTTCTCTGATTATGTCCATCCATAGTCCGGATTAGATTTCCCTATCAGCTCTCTCTTAGCACCCAAATAGAATGCTGATTAGCATGCTGGCTATTTTCATTGGATGTATGGATTTAACTATCAGTTGTATCTCATTATTCGTGTCCAAGTTTATCAGAAATAAATCACTTCCATGTAGTTAGAGAGTACAGGATAGGCAAGGTCATAAAAAAGTGAATAGAAGCAACTGCATATAAAGTGAGAAAAATCAATCATGAAAACATAAGGTTCTTCTTTTCTGCTTTTTGAGCCAGTAGGTACTTCCTTGTTAGTTACTGTGACCAGTTCTGAGGCTGTTCCTTTTGCTTACTTGTCCAGTGCTAAAATTAGCTTATTACTCTCAGTCTTAAATTATAAATTGTAAATTAACAGCAAATGGTATAAAAAAACTCATTGGCGACAATGCAAAAGGTGGATTGGATTTAAATTAAAGGCTGCTACAATTGCTCAGTTCCAGTTGATTTTCAACTGTATTCCTCCTCCTAACTGATCTTCATTGATGGACAGACACAGGGAAGAGGGATCTTCAGACCTAATGGATCCTACCACTGGGGGCAGGCTATAAGAGCAGGGTCTCTCTTACCTAAGGTGGGGGCAGAGGTTCTTGGAGCCAGTGCTAGTGCTGGAAATATTTTTTGAGGGGTGTGGGGGAGGATGGACAAAGTAAAGGCAGTAAATCTGAATTTGGGCTATCCATCTAGGGGTCTATGTGGACAATGAGATCATAGGCAGGGAGCCAAAATGGTTGTGGGCATGGAGGCCACAGAACCACAGAATGGGGAAATGGGAGATGTTCTGCACCAGTTACATGAGAGGCATGCTTGCAGAAGCTTCTCTTCGCTACAAGCATGGAGACAAGTCAGCCTGACTTGGTAAGACCAGAAAGAGGCAAACATCATCCCATCAGTTTTAACTACCGCCATAACATACTCTGAAATCTTCTTTAAAAGCATTTAATCAAACATTTTTCTTATCTTCAACATGTAACACACTATTGGACAACCTCTTCAAATACTGAGAGCTACAACCTTTTATCATCAAACCGATGGGAGCACGTGAGGCTGCTTTTCAAGGGAGTCTTTCTTTGTCAGTTTTAGGATGAATGTGCCCTGAAAACATCTTCTTTCACCAATTGTACCTGGAGAAAAATGCTCCTCTCTTTAGCACACATCCGCTCTTAAGAAATTCAGGGTCTTCTTTGGAAAGAGAAAGAGCTTGATTCCCATTAGACACTTCTGGCCTTTTTTTGCAGGACGGAGAGATTTATAACATCTCAGGTTGAATTTATGGTAGAAAACAAAAAACAAAAAGGAGTTGAATCTTGGGCTCTAGAAGATGGGAAATCCAGAAAATTTAATGATGGGATCTGCAGAAATTATATTATTTGAAAATGTTATAAGAAAGCTAAAAGAATGCGTTCAGTATTAAAGGCAAAAATAGAAGATACTGGGTTTGAAAACAAGATATACTAAATTAATCTTTAAAGACACTAAACCATTCTTGTGAGATCTGGATAAATTTAAACAGTACACCTTCTTTGTTACAGTCATATCAGGTATTTGAACTTACATTGCAAAACGGTAGTTCAATCAGATTTGGTTCTCCCCTAACTCTTAACATATATGCATTATGATCGCTGGTATGCCTTTAATCTTACAGTTACAAACAGTTATCAATTCAGGTGTCTTAAGTTTGGGGAGGAAATATTTGAACAAATTTGATTTTTAAAGTGTTCTTATAATGTACTCATTTTCTATTCTGGGTATTCAACGTTGCCTTTTTAAGAATTCAAAAATGCTCTAGGTTATTCATCTTTTCAATCTAGTTCTTACTTGTTTGGAAAAAAGAGGAAGCAGTAACTACTTAAGGACAAGGACTTACACACACTTACTTGTTTGGAAAAAAGAGGAAGCAGTAACTACTTAAGGACAAGGAGTACTTACACACACACACACACACACACACACACACACACACACACGTCAGCCAGCCAGCCAGCCAGCATCCATGTAATTTAGGACCCGTTAACGCACACATTGTTTAAGTATGTGTTCTGACTTCAAACTCCTTGTTCTGGTAAGTCATCATTTACAGTAGGATGCCAGCATCTGCAGGAACAGTGCTTCCCCTCGCTTCCTCTTTCATTCCACCTTAAAACATCTGCGAAGACTAAAGGAAACCAGCCCACGTCTTAGCCCCTCCCACCAAGGATTAGACTTAAACTTCACTGTGGCCCCGGGCTGAAAAAGGATCCTGACAGAAAGCTAGAGGCATAAAGGATCCCGAAGAAGCTCTTGTAACTCTTGGAACTGTAAGCAATATATTTACTCTACCTCCGCCCTGCTCCGCTCCCCTCTCCCACCCTCCTTAGCTTCTAGTTTGTATCTTAATAACTTGGAAGGAGGAAAGGACACGGGGAAATCTAGTCTTCACTGCGTTTTAAAAAGTCCGCCCCTCCTCTGCCTTTTGAAATGAGACAGATCAGGGAATCTTAATTATCTTCTGACAAATGCCAGTTTGATTTCCGGGGTCTAAATGCACCGTGGAGTCAAAAGATAAAGTGTTCCTTCACTTACAGCAGCGAAAGAGCCAACCCAACATTTGAAAGGCAGTGAGGTGGCGCTTATTAGGGCTCCACGTGATGCCACCCCATGGTCACAGATCCCCAATAACTTGAGCAGCGTGCATTTGACAGCCCTGATGCTCTTTAGTTACAGAATTTGGGGACTCATTTATGTTTTGATGAAGAAGTAGTCATTTTGGTTACTTACGCATTCCTGGGTATTTAATGTGTTGCAGTGTTATGCAGAAAAAAAGACAATACTGAAAAATTAATTGTAAAACAGCTGGTATTCTGATTCGATTTGCCCTTTCTCTAACTTGGTGGACATGCCAGGAGAACAGAACTCCAAGCTAGACACTGGAAAAGATTTGACCGAATAACGATAACGTTAAGTTTCAAGTGTGAATATTATTTTAGTAATTTTTGTTTTCGAATCAGTAAAAATGGCATTGAATTTGAAATAATAGTGGCTTAACATAGCTAGGTCTCCTTCAGCTTATAATAATTTCAGTCTTAAAAATAATGAGTTTTCACTTCAAAAACTAGAACAAGAAATGCTCTTCCTATTGGTTGATGATATAAGCATTTATTCAACTGAGGCAGATAGAGAGGGCATACCATTCGGATGGATGTCTAAGTTATGATATTTGCGTGTTTAACCCTTTCAAGGACAATTTGTGTTTGGGTTTGTTTCTGTTTATTGCATAAATGTGAAAATGTAGCCCAAGATATTTGCAGGGGATAGTGGTGAAACTAACCCTGTTAAGAGTTTTAAAATTATATTCTAAAGGTCTCTACACCTTGCCAATCGAGTTTGATGCTGGGATAAAAAACAAAACAAAAACATCCACAGTTATTTGCTTCTTTCATTGAGCAGAGAAAGAGTTACATTTTAAATTAAGCAATAATTGTGAAATGCCTAGAGAAGTGTTTTATCTGCATTTGTTCAGAGCAGCTTTACAAACTTCCTGTAGGGGAAGCACATTTTATGGGACTAAGAAATATATTCAATCATTTTCCTTTTCTTAATTAAACATAAGTGATCACTTTTGAAGTATTTTGCATGTATGTGTAATTAGGAAAAGGAAAACGATTGAATAGATTTCTTAGTTCCTGAAGAAGTTAACAACATAGAGATAATTTGGCCTATTTTAACCCATCGGTATCGTTCTTGGTGTCACTGCTTAGAAAGCAGAGTCATGAAACCAAATTATTTGCATATTAAAAATAAGTTCCAAGAATAAAAAAGAGGAAGACAGAATTAGCTGTGGTTCCTTTTCCTCTCATAGGCCTTTCATTGACCATCAATTTTTCTTCCTCCTCTTGCTTGCAGACTTTATAGCTTTAGTTATTCTCAACTTTTTTTTTAAGTCACAGACCCTCTTACAAGTATTATGAAAGCTGTAGACCCTTCCCCAGAATAAAGCTCGCATACTGTCCTCCAACATGCACCAATTTGGAAACAGCTTAAGACGTTCATACTCCCCCCTTCCCCCAAAAACAATTAATGTCACGTGGTGAAAGTGTTGTACTTCTTAGAACTTTGGAATTTTCTGATAGTATCAACTAATTACCAAATCATTTTATTTATAAGTAAAGAACTGCCTAATAATGACTATTGATTGCAGTGCTCACATTGTTCACTTATTCGTCAGTGTGCTGGAACTCTAAGCAGTTTGGTGTAATGGAAAAATGACTTGCCTGGAAACCAAGTGACCTAGATTCTAGACTTAGCCCCACTAATGACTAGTTGGGCAATATTAGAAAAATATTGTTATTTTTCTGTAACATCTGATACCTTTTGTTGCTGAATGCAGTAAGTAAAACATAGTAGGAAAACAAGACGTAAGTCATTTTTAATTGGATTGTGGGTTGTCTAGGTTTGCTCTTTTATTCTAAAATTCCTAACCATATTTCCCAGCATGATTATGTTTTATAATATTTTCATTTATTCCACAGATAATTCATGTTCACTGCTTAAATTTCATTCAGTATAGTAAATTGCAAAGTACAGTGAAAAATTACCTATTACCCCCTAAAGGGATAACCATTTTCAAAATGTCATTCTTTTATTTATTCAATCAATAAGTATTTATTGAGTAACTAACATGCATCAGCAGAGAGACAGGAATTCCTGTATGCACATCCATTTATACTTCTAGGCATTTTCCTATACATGCACGCACATGTAGACATTATAAAATTGTGATCATACTTGCTAAAAGGTAAACTGAGGCATATTAAACATTTTAAGAGTTTTTGGAGCAAAAAATCAGTTGAAATGAGGCAGTGAAAAATGGAAAGTAGTTAGGAAAGGGTCACCTGCAGGATCTAGGGGCAGAGACTTTTATAGAAAAAGTAGAAGCAAAGTAAGGAAATTATTGACTGGCTATAGCTTAAAGCTTAGTTGGCTGTTTGTGATTGGTTGTCCTTATGTTTCAAATTTGTAACTTTGAGGCATTTACAGGTTTAAGATTTTGATTTGCTTATGTAGGCCACCATGACAATAAAGTCGCCTCAGACTAATTGCCTCCTCATTTAATTAATTTAACACACCATTCATACTGTTTTATAACATACTTCCTCTTCAATCATGGAATTTTCTCCTAAAACATGAGGTTTTTTTTGTATTCATGCATTATTTTGTATTTATTTATATCTTAAGCAAATATCATTGAGTTCCTACTATATGTTACACTCTGTGTGAGCGATGCCAGGCTACACATGAGCAAGAGTATGGGTCTCACTATGTTGTAATTTTAGTCTGTGGAAATGTATTGGCCAATTATAAGTTGTTAGATATTTAGGTAGGTTACAGATTTCTACTATTATAAATAATGTTTCAGCTGGGACTTCTTATATAAATGTCTGTATACCTCTTTGCTTATTTCCTTTGTATAGATTCTTACAAGCATATATATGTTCCAGGTTCTAACAAAAGTTCTACTATCTTACAGGTTGTGAGATAAGCCAATAATTGTTTTAGCAAAATGTCCTTTTCTCAACTGTAGAATAGAAATAATAATACTTGGTTATTTGGAGGATTCCTAAAAATATTTAGCAATATGTTATCGAATGCTAGTTATTATTTTTGGCATTTTGTGCTTAAGACAGATTGTATCCATTTATAAGTAGTATAAGAGGGTAGAATTTTCCTAAACCAACATTGTGTTATTACTCAAACACAACAAACAGCAAATTAAAATGTTAGATAATTGTTATACGAAAATGGCATTTTGTTTCAATTTGTATTTCTTCCAGAAATAAGGTTGAACAATTTTCAAAGTAGCTGATATCTGATAAAGTGGGGGGTCTTCTTCCCCACCAGGTGCTGCTGGGGGTGGACTTCTTATGATATCCCAAGAAAAATAATTTTCTGAGACTTACACAGGAGAATCAGTAACTTTTATTCACATGGAGTTAAATCCCTTTGCATTTCCAAAGTCCCATTTCCCTTAGTCCAGTAGAAGAAGTGTAGCTGGCTTTCAGTAAAGCTAAAATCAAAGCCAGTGTCACGAGTTTTCCATGTTGGAGCCAGGTCCAGTATATCATCAGGCTAGTTGCAGTCCATTAGTCCATTGGGTGTGGGGGTCCTCATGGCTGTGGGCCACACAGTAGAATGCCAGAAAGCCAAGCATGAGCCATGAGCCAAGTGTGCCAAGAGAAACCAAGACAGTGAACTTCTTTGTTCAGGGGATTATATATCCCAAATTTCCTCGAACTTACAGTGGACATGCCCATTCTGGCCAATGACCTCTGTTCCCAGGAGTGACTGACAGTACACACCTTCCCTAGTCATCCCTACTTTACTGGGCACATGTCTATCTTCCCTTTGTCCAGCCCCTTTCCCCCAATGTTTTGCAGGGAATATGCCTATAATGTCTGGCCTTCTCTTTGCTCCTTTCCTATTATTAATAATTAGCTAATTACATTGATATCAGAGCCACTTAGATGTCTATGTTTATGAATTGCCTCTTTCAATGTGAGTTTTAAATATTTTCTTCACTTTTAATTCCTAATTCAATAAATATCAATAGACATAGCTCACATAATCAAAGGCCCTTTGGAGTCCTCCATTTTGAAGAGTGTTAGAGGTCAAAATTAAAGCTAAATTTTGAACTAGAAATAGAAATTCTGGAAACATTGCTTTTCTCAGTTTTGGAGGATTAACCTTATCGTTTCCTAGAGCCCTTTCTTTAAAAATGAGTGAGATGCATTGAAAAATGAAAGCAAGTCATATTCATTCTCATAGACTGTCATATTCTACAAAATTAGGGAAATTGAAGAGCGTTTCGAAAATCCTTGTAGAATGTCCCACACCTCTGGGAACATCCAGACTTGCTTAATGCAGATAAGGACTAAGGGTTACATGATGATTCCTTGTAAAGGTTTCATTAAAAAAATAGTATCCATGTTTGTCATGAACCAACTAAAAATGAATTTAATTTTACTCAACTCTTCATCTTCTACTCTGATAATTTGGGCAGTGACAGTTGGGCGAACCAAAAAGTTGGTTGTGTTTTTTTCAAAGGAGATAGTAAGTAGAGCAGATATTTTGTAAGTAATTGATAGTAAGTAGTTCTGGTATTTTGGTACCATCACCTGCCTGAGAAAAAGAGATGTACCAAATATTTGCTGCTCTTGCTATGTGATTCTGGTTTTTGATTCTCTCTGATTCTTAGTCCACCCTCACAACATTCTTTGAAAATACAGTTTATCTCTCCTTTATACACATATGAAATAAGCTTAAATAATTGACTGTTCACCAGAAGTAGATTTATAGGCCATACTACTAGTCCAATCACTTATTTAATGAATTCAAATGACTAGAGAAACTCAACAAATACCTGTAAGTGAACCTTATCAGAGTTTAACGACCTCTGGGTTAAAGATGGTGGGCTGATAGGTTCTTAGCACAAGCAGTTATAAATAAATCAGCTTATCCCCTTTCCTTAAACTTTCTCCTCATTTGATTGTTTTGGAGTCTGCAGGGAAATTTGGGTATTTTAGGTAACAGTATGTTTTGAATTAGGATACAAATGTGTAATTTGTTTGTAATATGTGTAATTTCAGTATTCAATAGTATAGAAAACTTGTATATTTAAAATACTCAGCTTATACATGCTTAGTTTTTCATTTTGCTATTACCTAATTTACAATATGTTCTCTGATTATGTAGTTTGGAAAAAAAATATCACAGGGCCAATATTTTCATTTGCACAGCATTTATGGCTTATGAAGAGATTGCTTGAGAACTTCATTCCCAAAATAACTCAGTAAGTTAGTACAGCAGGTAGTCACATTTTACAAATCTGACAAGAGAACTATGGAAACATCAAATGGCTTACTTAATGTCTAATCATGATTTCCATTTTGATGCATTGTGTATGCTTCAGTTAATTAACTGATTAATTGGTTTGTATTTTCAATTTTGATGCGTGTTATTTTTAAGGCCACCAACCTCTTCCTATTTGTGTTAATATCAGAAAAATTATTGGGGAAGGAAGATCCAGATGGTACAGGTTTCCATATTAACTCACTTATTCTTCTCTTTTAACTGGATTACTGATTGACCTAATAGAGGAAGTTGCACAGACATTTAAGAATAATTGAGAAAGTAGTGTATGATCTACAATTTTGTATTTTAGAACTATTTAGCACTTTATATAGCTATACGCCACTTTAAGAAGATAAAGTAGCCTGGCCGGTGTGGCTCAGTGGTTGAGCATCAATCTATGAACCAGGAGGTCACCTATGAATCAGGAGGTCATGGTTCGATTCTCCATCAGGGCACATATGCCCAGGTTGTGGGCTCAATCCCCTATAGGGGGTGTGCAGGAGGCAACCAATTGATGATTCTCTCTCATCATTGATATTGCTCTCTTCCCCTCTCCCTTCCTCTTTGAAATCAATAAAAATATATTGTAAAAAAAGATAAAGTATGTAACATTTTATCTAAAAATACTAAATAGACATATTATGAGTTATATATGAAGTGCTAATTTTACTAGAGGCTTTATTTCCAGTTTGGATTAGAGCATTCTCTTAGAATATTCTAAGTATAACCTGAAGAGCCTATGACTCTTTTTGGCTCTTTTTATTAATCCTGGAAGTTGGCATAAAGCATTTGTATAAAAGTGATTGGTCTGATCTTGGATTAATCAGTTATAGAAAAAAATTATTTTACCTTTCTGAACAATTCAGTAGCTTCTGGTAAACTAGACATTCCTTTTCAGGATTAAAACTTACATTAGTTGTAAAATTGTTTATTATACATATGTGTAACTTCATAATAAATAGTACATAGAAGATCAAGTTTGAGTGCTAGATGCAACTGAGCCACTGGAAACATTAGGTCAGCAAATGGCTTCTGAGTTTCAGTCAGTAAACTGACAAACTTCCTCTTTGCCCCATACTTGAATATCCACAGCTTTAACAAGATAAGCAAGTTGAGTTCAGTCTGTAGGCAATGAGCTGGGATGTTGGGCCCCTTGTGGAAGGAGGTATTCTGGCTGAATTCTTGGGTCTGTAATTGTAGAAGAGACATTGTCCTCCTAGATAGCCTGAGGGCAGATAAATGGTCTCTTCAGCTTTTCTTCAGGCTCTCATTTTTCAATTTATTAAAAAAAAGGGTAATCTATTTTGTTGGTTTTTTACATGCAGTGTTTCATATAATATTATGAAAGTATTGAGAAAAATAATTTAGAGCAATTGTGTAAGAATTTATAGAAAAACAAGTTGGGGGAAAGTGCCTAAAGATATATGCAGTTATGAGGACATTCTGCCAGCATCTATGATTAAGATTTCATAATAGCCATCAGTCCCTTGTGATATCTACCACAAACCTCAAACAGGTATCAACTTTCTTCCTATTCAACTGTCATGAAGAACAGGCACAGGAATTTAAAATTGATTGAGGTCATGAATTTATATCTCAAAGACATAACACCTAAGGCATTTCCGTAGTTCATGGCACAGTCTTCTAAGTCACTACTTTTAATACACAATGGTAATTTATGTGCAGATAATTATTTAAAGTATTGTCATAGCCTTGATTCTTAGGAGAAGATGTTACTAGCATGTATTTTAGGAAGATTTCTCATAGCAAACATTCTAAATTAAAGAGATTTCTTGGTTAATGAAAGACTTAATTATAAAATAGTAAGATGTTTACTTCTAGTCAGCTACTGGGCACTTAATTTTTTGAGACTCATTTAGAATTCGTTGAAATTCTTAGTATTTAAATTATATTTTAGATTGACAAATTAACTTGGTTGACTAATACCTTATGAACTATTGTCACAATGAAAATAACTCATAAAAATTACAATATTCTGTGAGGAAAATAATTTATAAATACTATTGTACTTATATGTATAGTATAGCTAGGATAATAGTAAGAGAAATGTATATTTTTAATACTTAAAAAAAGAAGAAATTTAGATAGCCTGTTCTCTTTTTCACTTAGGAATTATTTTACCTTTTGGGTGAAAAAATGTAGATGCTAATATCAACCAGGAATTATTGATCACTGGGCTTTGTGCATTTATTCCTTCACCAATTCAGTAAGTTTTAATGAACACTACCCACATGCTAGGCATTGTGTTACATTTAGGGCATACCTGGGTGAATAAAGCAAGTACAGTGATTAATTCCCTCTTGGAGGAGAGAGACAGTAATTAAGCAAACAATAAACAGATAATAAAGGAAGCAAATGGACTTCAATAGTAGAAAATAACTGGGAAGGTGAAGAATGGGAAGGTTTGCTGAGAGGTAAAAGTTAAGCCAAAATGTGAGGGATGAGAAGCCATGCGTGAGAGGTGAAGGGAGTGAGAACAGGTGTGGCTCAAGGCGGGGGCTCCAGGCAGAGGACAGCATTTGCAAATAAACCCGCAAAGAAGTGACCAAGAAATCAGATGGAAAACTGGGGATTGGAAGAAAAGGATGGAAAGTGGTTCCAGAGAAGCAGAGGGTAGAAAAGTGACGGCTACATTTGAAAACTTGGAGGTCATTCGAGACCTGGATTAAGAACAGCTTCAGTGGACAGAATAGGATGAGAAGGAAGTGGAAGTGAGATGGTAAGTGGATGGGAAGTGAGGGCTGGAGGATATTGGATACAGTTTGAGCAAATGGCCCTTCCCAGATATCTGTCAGTGAAACAGCATAAAAATGGAGACATGGAGGGCAAAGGAATATGGAGTAGAGGGAGACTAACAGGTTTGCTGATCAGATTAGGCAGTAAAAACTAAAGTTTGATGATTCAGGAAAAAAAAAAGGCATGGATATCAGAGTGAAGTACTTGAGGAGGAGAGAGGGATTTTTCAGGCAGAGAGACAACGTGTGGGGCCAGGTCTGTATCAGGAGGAGGAACTGCCTACGTTGTGTACATGTAGAGGAGTTTGCAGATCTGGTGGTGGGAAGATGAGAAACTTCCCTCTGGTGCCTTCTGTTTTCTCAGAGAAGGGAGATGAGGTCATCAGCTAAAAGTGGGTTGGAGGGGGTTAGAGTGAGAGACTTGGCAGTGGTTCTCAACCTTCTGGCCCTTTAAATACAGTTCCTCATGTTATGACCCCCAACCATAAAATTATTTTCGTGGCTACTTCATAACTGTAATGTTGCTACTGTTATGAATCGTAATGTAAATATCTGATATGCAGGATGGTCTTAGGCGACCCCTGTGAAAGGGCCGTTCGACTGCCAAAGGGGTCGCGACCCACAGGTTGAGAACCGCTGCTTTAGGGGAAGAAGAAAGTCATTTTCTAGAGTGGGAATGCAAGTTCACTAGAAAAAGTTGGAATGATGCTGGGTAGTGCTGAGAGCCTCTGAGTTTAGAGAATGTGAACCTAAAAATGCCAGGTTATGTGGCTTTTCTCCAGTTGTGTTAAAATGCTAGGAGCAAACCCAGATAAGCTAGAATGGCTGAGTTCTTCTAGAGTGGGAGGTTGGAAGAAAAAGAAAGAGAGAGAGAGAGAGAGAGAGAGAGAGAGAAGAGAGAGAGTTTTTTTTTAGGAAGGAAGGAAGGAAGGAAGGAAGGAAGGAAGGAAGGAAGGAAGGAAGGAAGGAAGAAGGTAGGGAGGGGAGGAAGGAAATACTTTCTATTTTGCAGGAGCTCTTAATCCTGCAAAAGACTGGGTTTCCTGTGCATTTCAAAAGTGAACTGCCGTTCACAGTATCTGGAAGCATACTTCAAACCTTCTTATTCCCTGACAAAGGAATGGTGAACTTGACTCCTATTACAGGCTTCCCACTCCAGTACTGCAGAATGCTGGTCTAGTTGAATTTCACAGTTAACACCTGAGGTGGGCAGGTATATGGCTTTGCTGATATTCTACCATTCCTGCCATATTTCCTGTCCATTTTTTCTGCTTCAAGACCATAGTCAACATTCCTACTTTAACTACAAGAGCAGGCTCACGCTCATGAAACATTAAAGCCAGTATGACCATTTTCCTGGGGGTTTTCCCAGGACTGTTTACTTTAGAAAAAAATATATGGCTTTTCCTGCTGTGGCAATCTCCAGTACGTCATGCAAAAAGGCAGCAATTAAGGAGGGAGTGGAAGCCTCAACAAAATACAAATGCGCCCCAGGGGAGAATATTTTGAACTGTCTGGTCTAGAGAGAGAGAGAGAGAGAGAGAGAGAGAGAGAGAGCTGTAGAAATAACGTGCTTCTCAAAATACACCCCTTTTCTTAGCCTTTTGTGCCACATTGTTAGATATATTTAAAAAGTGTTAACACCCAGTACGTCACCATTAGCAGTTTCTTTTAGGTAGAAGGTGAAATGTTATTCATTTTTCTGAAAATGAACATAATATAGTTTACACTTGTCGATGGGATGTTACTTCATAATGTTTTGAGTGGGAAGAGGAATTTTGGAAACCATCCACTTAGTGTTTGTAAGTAAACATCGGATAACTATGATTCGAACCTAGAGAAGTATAAACGATGAAAATGATTCTTTTAAAGCTTTATTTGATGAATCATAGAGATAAATTCAGTTATTCACTTCCCTCAAATTCATATCTTGAGCTTATCAACAAACAATAACTTGAAACTTAAAATTTGGGTCAAATTAAAATTTACCGATATGTTCTGTTTCATTTTGGCTATGTTTCCTTTTATTCGGGAAGTGGGTGGGTTGCTGGTAGCTTACAAAGAGTAGCTGGGTGAGAGTGAAGAGATGTGTTCAGCCCTCCCCTCCCCCCGATATTCCCAGTACCCACCTGGCCCCATACATAGTTAACATGATGTTATTGACTATACTCCCTATGCTGTAATTTACATCTCTGAGATTATTCCGTAACTAGCAATGTATACTTAATCCCTTCACCTTTTGCACTTAGCCCCCCAACCCCGCCTCCCCTCTGTCAACCATCAGTCTGTTCTCTGTATCTTTGAGTCTGTTTCTATTTTGTTTTTTAGATTCCACACTCTGTAAAGTACATGACCGTCTAACCAGTATGCTGTACATCTGAAACTAACACAGAATAATCGTGAAAGTAAAGTGTAATTGAAAAAATAAAATAAAACAAAGCAGTTTCCCTAACTGGGTGGGCTTGGATACATTTGTTTACATCTTTAGGCCCCAGGTACACACTTGCACACTGAAGTTCTGTCTAGGTGGCAATTATGAATATTTTCTTCTAGTTCCAAAATTGTGTGACTTGCACTATAGCCTAAATGGCTGCTTGTTTGTGGCCACCAAGAGGTGAAACAATGGAAAATAACAACAAATCAGAGAGAATAACAATAAATCGAGGAAAGAAAATTAGGAAACTGGCTTCTGGCCAGGAGACATTCTTGCTTTGTTCATAATGTAGCTGTGAGCCAGAGCAGCCAGCGTCCTAGCCTGTAAAATAGGTTCACCTGGATTAGGCTCAACTCCACTGTCCTAGTTTAGGAGCATGTGTTATCACACCTGGGCCTCTCTGGCTGGCTGTGTCCCTCCCTCCCCAAACAGGACTTTTCTCCCTTAACAATTGTATGCTTCTTTGTTCAAATGCTCTGTTTATATTATCAGTGTGTTACAGACTGAACTGTGCCCCCATCTTCTGTCCCCCCCCTCCCCCCCCCCT
>NW_005360273.1:329450-332491 GCF_000412655.1 Myotis brandtii | reverse complement strand
TTGAAGCCGTAACCCACCCCACCCCCACCACCAGTGACTGCATTTGGAGGTAGAGCCTTAAAAGAGGTGATAGAGTTAGGACCTTAGGATGGGCCCTAAACCAAGCCCACTGGTGCCCTCCTAAGAAGAGGAAATTTGGATGCACAGCAGACAGCATGATGTGTGGGCACAGGGGAAAGACCATGTGAGGACACAGGGGGAAGGTGGCCACGTGTAAGCCAATGAAAGAGGCCTCAGAGGAAACCAAATCTGCAGACACTTTGGTCTTAGATTTCCAGCCCCTGGAGCTGTGAGGCAAAAAGTTTCTGTTGCTGAAACTATCTAGTCTGTAGGATTTTATTTTGACAGCCTCAGCAAAAGCATCATTTCCATTGTGCTGGCTCTCTGCTAAAACTCTTAACATTCTTGCATATTGTATAATGTCTCGAAATCCCTCTTGTCCTTGAGGGTAGAGTGGCAGAACGATATAGAAAGAAAGAATTTGGTACGAGGCCGAGTGTCAGGATGCCAGGGCCGGCTCAGCACCTGTCGACACAGATGACCTGGGAAAGTTTCTTAGTCTTCCTGGGAGAGAGCATTCTCTTTAGAGTGTGGCTAAGGGCACTGTCTGCCTCAGTCTGAGTTGTCAATTGACAAGTCACTTAACCTTCCTAAAGGTTAAGTTTTTTAATCTCTAAAATGTCTATAGTAATCCCTCTGTTGTTACAAAGATGAAGTGAGATGGTGTATATAAATCCCTTAGTACAGTACCTGGCACCTTGGAAATGTTGAATAAGTATGAACTTTTATTTATTTACTTTTAAATATATTTTTATTGATTTCAGAGAGGAAGGGAGAGGGAGAGAGAGATAGAAACATCAATAATGAGAGAATCATTGATTGGTTGCCTCCTGCACACCCCACACTGGGGATCAAGCCCGCAACCCAGGCATGTGCCCTGACAGGGAATCGAACCCTGACCTCCTGGTTCATAGGTCAACACTCAACCGCTGAGCCATGCTGGTCGGACCGAACTTTTAAAATAATTTAGCAATTGCTAAGATACCTTCCAGTTTGTCATTCCAGGTTCTATAAATGGGCTCTACCTCCCCTTGATGATTTCTCAACAACAAGACCTCATCTACGGTCTGGCCATTTTCTCCAAAACACCATACAAATTCCCAAGTTTGTTCATTCATCCTTCAATCAATAGTCATTGCATGATCATATCAGGGCCCAATAAGAATACAGGGAGAGAGAAACAGACTCCCTTCATGTTGTAGACATGCACTCCACATGATGGCAATATAGTCTATAACATTGTGGTTGGAGACATCGAGGAGAAATACAGGGGTCTTAACCCAGTAGACAGGTTAAAAGACCGTTTACTTCTGAGAGTGAGTGTATTACAGGGAACCCTGACAGACAGGCAGAGACTATCCTATAGAGCAGCGGTTCTCAACCTGTGGGTCGCGACCATCGGAAAACACATATAGCATATCAGATATTTACATTATGATTCATAACAGTAGCAAAATTACAGTTATGAAGTAGCAACGACAATAATTTTATGGTTGGGGTTCACCACAACATGAGGAACTGTATTAAAGGGTCGCGGCATTAGGAAGGTTGAGAACCACTGCTATAGAGAATGTGTGTGTGTGGGGGGGGGGGGGACCAGGGCAGCACTAGTAAGAGAGTGCAGTGGGATGGAGCCTCTCTGGTGTGGCTGCCACTTCCTGCTTCTGGCCTTTCCAGAGGGGGGAGGAAATCTTCCCCATTTTCCCTTCCTGTACAGCTAAGCCCATTCATGGCTTCAAATATCAGCTTAGTTACTTACCTTTTCTATTGGGCCTTTTCCATTTAAAAAAAAAAATATTTTATTGATTTTTTACAGAGAGAAAGGGAGAGGGATAGAGAGTTAGAAACATCGATGAGAGAGAAACATCAGCTGCCTGCTGCACCCTCCCTACTGGGGATGTGCCCGCAACCAAGGTACATGCCCTTGAACGGAATCGAACCTGGGACCCTTGAGTCCGCAGGTTGACGCTCTATCCCAGTGGTTCTCAACCTTCCTAATGCCGCGACCCTTTAATACAGTTCCTCATGTTGTGGTGAACCCCAACCATAAAATTATTGTCGTTGCTACTTCATAACTGTAATTTTGCTACTGTTATGAATCATAATGTAAATATCTGATATGCAGGATGTATTTTCATTGTTACAAATTGAACATAATTAAAGCATAGTGATTAATCACAAAAACAATATGTAATTATATATGTGTTTTCCGATGGTCTTAGGCGACCCCTGTGAAAGGGTCTTTCGACCCCCATAGGGGTCACGACCCACAGGTTGAGAACCGCTGATCTATCCACTGAGCAAAACCGGTTAGGGCGGGCCTTTTCCATTTTAAACCACCTAAATGTTTCCCCTCTCCCAAACTCTGGTAGATAATCCATATATATTTGTCTGTTTAAATAATGAACTTTCAATAATACAACTTTGAGACTAAGAAATAATTATGGAGCAGAAAAAGTCCATTCCCCAAGAATAGCGTGGACATCAGCCACAAGGACCAGGCATCTGTGGGACACAGGAGACAGGTTCCATGCTGCTGGGTGCCTGACTTATGAAACAGACCTAATTAATGGGTTCCTTCGATTTTAGAATGCCTTGGGAACAGGAGAGCTCTCTTAACAGGCTTTCCGTACTAAACTGAGAGTGTAACTTGAGAGACATTTTTCATATCAAGCAGCTCATTTACTTACTTTAATTCCTGTTGTTTCCTAATTTTTCTGTGCCTGTTAGTGATATCAAACTCTTTGCTTAGCCTAGGTTTCTAAAAATAGTACCAGCAAAATAATTTAAGAGTTTACAATTTTAGTGATACCATAGTAGCTATATCCTATCTAATAAAAGAGAAACATGGTAATTAGCTGTACATCCGCTACCCTTCCCATTGGCTAATCAGGGCGATATGCAAATTAACTGCCAGCCAAGATGGCGGCCGGCAGCCATGCACTGAAGCGCACAGGGAGGCTTGCTTGCTCCAGTGACAG
>NW_005360273.1:279637-328987 GCF_000412655.1 Myotis brandtii | reverse complement strand
TCCCAGCACCGGGATCAGTGGAGCAGCGAGGCCTCCTGGCACTGGGATCAGCGTGACAGGGGAAGGCGCCCCAACTCCCTGATCGCCCTGCGGCTCTGTGTGTGACAGGGTGCAGCACCCTAACCCCCTGATCGGCCCTGCTCTGTGTGTGACAGGGTGCAGCGCCCCAACCCCCTGATCGGCCCTGCTCTGTGGGTGATAGAGGGCTGCTCCCCAACCCCCCCCAGCCCCCGCCATGGGCCCTGCTCTGTGTGTGACGGGGGGCGGTGCCCCAACCCCCTGATCCGCCCTGCTCTGTGTGTGACAGGGTGCAGCGCCCCAACCCCCTGATCCGCCCTGCTCTGTGTGTGACAGGGTACGGAGCCCCAACCCCCCTGATGGGCCCTGCTCTGTGCATGACAGGGGGCAGCGCCCAAACCCCCTGATTGCCCTGCGGCTCTGTGTGTGACAGGGTACGGAGCCCCAACCCCCCTGATGGGCCCTGCTCTGTGCATGACAGGGGGCAGCGCCCAAACCCCCTGATTGCCCTGCGGCTCTGTGTGTGACAGGGTACGGAGCCCCAACCCCCCTGATGGGCCCTGCTCTGTGCATGACAGGGGGCAGCGCCCAAACCCCCTGATTGCCCTGCGGCTCTGTGTGTGACAGGGTACGGAGCCCCAACCCCCCTGATGGGCCCTGCTCTGTGCATGACAGGGGGCAGCGCCCAAACCCCCTGATTGCCCTGCGGCTCTGTGTGTGACAGGGTACGGAGCCCCAACCCCCCTGATGGGCCCTGCTCTGTGCATGACAGGGGGCAGCGCCCCAACTCCCCAATCGGCCCTGCTCGGAGCCCGACCAGGGTCTGCACCTAGGGATTGGGCCTGCCCTCTGCCACCCGGGAGCAGGCCTAAGCCAGCAGGTCATTATCTCCTGAGGGATCCCAGACTGCGAGAGGGCACAGGATGGGCTGAGGGACCCCCTCTCCCCCCCGAGTGCACAAATTTTTGTGCACCGGGCCTCTAGTATTGATATAAAAAAAGATGATGATGGATACAATAGTGCACTCCCCTAAATAGCTCTCTGTAGAGAAAGCTTTGAATTTGGAAGCAGACAAGTCAGAGGCCTAATATTCTTTATTTAAAAAATTTTAATGGAGCAGAAACAGCAATATTTTTTAATCTCTATGAAAAGACATTGTCAAATATGAAAAAGTCATTATAAAAGAATACTCAACAAATTTGCCTACTTGATTTTGTTAGAAATCTCCAAAGAGCCAAATAATTCTCAGGAAGTTGAGGCAGTTTGGGGGAAAGCATCAGTTTCATAAACAACAATAATATTAACAAACTAGAGGCCTGGTGCACAGAGTCATGCACCAATGGGGTCCCTTGGCCTGGCCTGTGTCCTCTTGCAATCCAGGACCCCTCAGGGGATGTTGGAGAGCTGGTTTCAGTCTGATCCCGCAGGCCAGGCTGAGGGACCCCACCAGTGCATGAATCCGTGCACCGGGCCTCTAGTATGCATATAAGATCTTTGGTTAATCTCTTCCCACCCTCCCCCCAGCAGCAACCTAACCCACAGCCAATTCTGTGAGGAATCGGGCTCCCTCCTCCTTTTTCCCTTCTCTCTGGGTCTGGGGTGTGGGTGAAGCAGATTTGGGGCCAACAGAGCCCCAGCAGCAACCTAACCCACAGCAGATTCTGTGAGGAATTGGGCTCCCTCCTCTACTGGTTGGAGCATCTGCCCCCTGGTGGTCATTGCACGTCATAGCTACTGGGAGAATGGTTGGATGGTTGCTTAGGCTTTTATATATATAAACTAGAGGCCCAGTGCACAAAATTCATACACTCGGGGCGGGGGGTTCCCTCAGCCTGGCCTGTGCTCTCTCACAGTTCAGGAGTCCTCGGAGGATGGGGGATGTCTGACTGACGGCTTAAGGCCCACTCCCTTAAGCTGTCAGTCAGACATCCTTAGCGCTACCATCCTTAGTGGTGGAGGCTCCTGCCACCACCACTGCACTCACCGGCCGTAAGCCTGGCTTCTGGCTGAGTGGCACTCCCTCTGTGGGAGCACACTGACCACCAGGGGGCAGCTCCTGCATTGAACGTCTGCCCCCTGGTGGTCAGTGCGTGTCATAGCAACCGGTTGTTCCACCATTTGGTTGATTAGCATATTAGCCTTTTATTATATAGGATGATACTTTGATGTATTTATGACCTACTAGGTACTAGGCTTGATGATTGACATACATTTTCTCATTTCATCCTCCCACTGTCTCTCTGAAGTGTGGGGGTCATTTCCCCATTTTACAGATAAGGAAGCTGAGGATCAGGATCACACAGGCCCAGAAAGGAGGAGATAGGCTTGGACTTCACTCAGTCTGGCTCCAGGAGAGGAGCCTGCCACCACGTCAGGGCTGAACTTCTCATTACCTCCTCTCGTCTGTTACACAATGAAAGGGAGGGAATGAGAAAGGGACCCTTTCCTCCAGATACCACAATCTAATAATAGCCCCTTCTCTTCCTGTTGTCCTATCACCCTCTGCAGGGAAGGAGAGTTGATGAAACCCTCCATCTGTGCTTCTGGCTCTGGTTCACTTTTCCCCATCTTGCCCTGCCAACATGACTAAAGGGGTTTGGGACAGACCACACATTGTTAAGCATTCATTGAGAGCCAACAGTTGCATCGCATGGACAAGTGTGTATCCAAACTTCCCTCTCATTAGTGTTCAGGAAGTTTCTAATTACAGGGCAGCCAAAAAAAAAAATTGAAAAAAAAGGAACCATAAAACTCTTGCTTCAGACTTAAAAGACTGTACACTCACCAAGAATAGTTATTCAGCTCAGTTATAAAAAACAAAAAAACCCAAAACTACTGTTTTATGAGCATTCATGAGAGTGGTTGTGCAACCTTGTTGTAATAAGGTTTCCAGGACTGAGCTAATTGTGGGGAAAAAGCATTTTCTTCATTTAATATGGCTAGCTTAACAGAAATGTCTTAATTCCATAGAAACCTAAAATATCTGCTGCTACTATTACAGATTAGGAGGGAAAAAGGATGAATGGGTGCCTATTTGTAACTGGAATTGAAAAGGCCGTCATGTCTGACAATCAGGACCAATGATTATCTTGAAGAAAGTGAACTTTAGCCGATATGACCGCTTTGTTACTTCTTTCAAACATGACTGTGGAATGAAAATTCTCTATATATGAATATATCTGTATTATTTTTTAATTTGTCAATTACAGTTGATAGTCAATATTATTTTATATTAGTTTCAGGTGTACAGCATAGTGGTTCGATATTTATGTAATACTAGGGACCCAGTGCACGAATTTGTGCACCTTGAAAGGAACTGTGTGCTGCGAGGCTGGGGTGGGCACAGGGGCAGGTCTTGGCCCATCCTCTGTGCCCCCGCTCAGCCCCTCCTGCTGCGACCCCCGGGCCCCTGTCTGCTGGCAGCCCTGCTCCCGCCGCCGCTGCTCCCATGCACTGATGGTACCGGCCCCGCTCACATTCGCTGACGGCATGGAGCAATTGGGGCCAGCGTCTGCAGCGGGTGCTAGCGGCGGCTGCTGCCCTGATTGCTCCCTAGGAGTAAGGGGAGGTGGAGAAGCCCTCAAGGGTGATCAGGGCCGGCAGCCACCGCTTGCACCCACTGATGGTGCCCAGTGATTGGGACCAGTGCCAGGCACTGGCAGCAGGTGCAAGCAAGGCCAGTGCTGGCAGTGGGTGCAAGCAGTGGCTCCGGTGCTGGCAGCAGGTGCTAGCGCTGGGCGGGACTGCGGCGTGCAGGAGCAAAGAATTTTCAGTAACCACCAGAGGCTCGTCCCCATGACAGTGACCGACACCCTGCATTGATCTGGCGCCCTCGCTCACCTGCTCCACCATTCCGCAGCAGCCAACACCTGCTATGTTCCACACACGCCCCCTGGTGGTCAGCGCACATCATAGTGACTGGTTGTTCGATTGTTCCAGTTGTTCCATTGTGTATTTGCATATTAGCCTTTTATTATATAGGGTATGAAGTGATCCCCCCGATAAGTGTAGTGCTCACCTGGCACCATACATAGTTATTACCATATTATTGACTATATCACCTATGCTGTAGTTTACATCCCCATGACTATTTTGTAACTACTGTTAAGACCTGTGGAAGTGGACTGCAGGATGCTTTGGGGCTATAAAGGAAAGCACAAGACCCCAGCTAGAATCGAGATGTATTGGTACATGTCAAATAATACAGGGGAAGAGATCTCAGAAAAATACACAAGACATCCATGAGAGAATCAGCCTTAACATTCACCAGGCTCAGAGGTCACAAAGCTAGCTTATAAATAGTATAGTGAAGTAATAACTTTATTTTCCCTCCAACATTCTCTAACAATGAGGGGTTAAAAACCAGAGCTATCAAGCTTAGAAAGTGGATGAGGAGGAATGGAGAAATCAGTGACCTCCCTTCCCTATAGGACTATAGGCTCTAGCTTGGAGAAGAAAAAAACAAAAACTTAAATTCTAAATCAAACTTAATTTTGGATGAATACATAGGCCAAGTATTTTAATATCTGAATTCATTTTTATATATCTATGTATCTATACCTATGCCTATAGCTATGTGAGTGAGTGTGTGTGTGTGTGTGTGTGTGTGTGTGTGTGTGTATACAACATAATTGTTAACAGAAAAGTTCTGAGGCTGACTGAGGTTTTAGCAAGTTAGGAAAAGTGCTAGCTCGGGATGCATTTAAAGAAAAAAAAGAGAGTTTATCTAAGATTCAGTGTCATGAATCATGTTTGCTTAATATCTATCATGTAGTTTCTAACCTAGTAGACCTGGACAGTTAGCTGTCCTAATGATATTTTCTGCTTTGGGCTTTAATATTGGGGTAGCATCTGTCCAGGTCTTGCTGCAAGGTACAGTAGTTATATTAGTGGTTACAGTGAGGATGCAAATCCAGTAGTTATGCTGGAATTGTTGGAAATGAGAAGACAAAGTCGCTGCCAGCAAACTTTGGGCACCAGCAACACATTTCCTCTAAACATTTTGATTACTGGTCTCATCCCTTCTGGCATTTCACTTGGTCTGCTTTTTATGTTTTTAATTAGAGATTGGTATTTAACATTCTTTGATATTAAGAATAGTTGGGAGTGAATAAGACAGACATCAAATTAGAATGCCAGTACTATTATATGAATTTCCTTCATATATAAGCCTATATTGACTAATATTTACCCATCTATCTATCCATCCATACAACAAATACCTATCCTGAAGCTACTATAATTTAGGCACTGCAGTAGACACTGGGGGAAACTGTAGGAACAAGATAAATGTGGTCCTGACTTTATGCATCTTTAGTTCTTTAGGAAAGGCAGACAATGTGTAAGTGGAATGAAAGGCGTGAAGAATTGCAAAGTGCAAATGGAGCCAGTAACAGGCAGACCACGCCTACCCTGCAGGTCATGGAAGGCTTCTCTGTGCAAGTGGTATTTAAGCTGAGTCCTGAAGCATGAGCTTTCTTTAGGTGAACAATAGTTGCCTGCAAGGCCCTACATGATCTGCCCCACCTATATTTCCAACGTCATCAGAAGCTACATTTGCTTTTGCTGACCATTCACCAGCCACTCCTCTTCTCTCAATTCCTCAAAAGGCCTGCTGGGAACACTATATTCTAAACCCACTCCCTCTCCACCCTCTGTGGCCAGCTCCGTTTCAGATCTCAGGCCTCAGGTTACTCTCTAGTTCTGCTTTTTTGCTTGTTCCCACCATTTCATACATCTTTGTTTCTAATAGTTTCAGACACTTCTTGGATTAGTTGTTTTCTGACTGCCCTCTAGAAACGTAAGTTCCAAAGGAAAAGGAAATGTATCTAATTCATTCATGTTTGCCTCTCCAGACCCTGGAATGTTTGACCGAACAGTAGTTATGTCTTAAATATTTGTTGAGTAAATGGATAGATGGAAGAAGTAGGTTACAGTCCTGAGTGGAAGAGAGTATGACACATTTGAATAAACGAGAGAAAACAGTATAGCTGCCACGCTGAAAGAAAAGAGGAAAGTTGGGGATAAGGCAGGGGAAGTAGATAGAAATCCAATCTTGAAGTCGTTTAGGCCAATATTTTCAAACTTCTACTAGTAGGTCATGAAATCAATTTAGTGGGCTGCTACTAGATGTAAACAAATGAAATAGATCCAAAAGCAGGGTACATTGTTCTTAGTAAATAAGAAAATTTCCATATTTTATTTATATATGTGTTTATATATATATACGTGTGTGTGTATATATGTGTGTGTGTGTGTGTGTATATATATATATATATATCCCAAAAATGTATACACACACAGACACACATATATAATATTTGTGTATTATATAATATATATTATATATATATTGCATATAATATATATTATATATATGCTGTATATAATATATATATTATATTTGTGTATTATATTGTGATGTAAAAAGTTTTTTTCTGCTTTGGTTTGCAGTAAATAGATATGAAAGCCACAGTTGTAGGCCATGTTAAGGATTTCTGATTTTGTAGTAAAGGAATAGGAAATCATTGAAACTATTTTCACAGAGGAGTAGGTTCCAAGATTCCTTTCCAACTCTAAACATTAATCATTCAAAGTGGTATTACTTTTAGCAATGTGTGAGCATGGAGTACCATTCTAGGCTGCCTTTAATGCCATGCCTAGATTACCTTATTATGCTTTTGAAGGCATAAGCTATGCCTTATGTACTATTGCATTGCCAGTGCCTACCTGAAATTAAGTGGATCTCTTGTGTAAAACCACTGTTTGTGAACTGAAAGTCTGTAGGTCCTAGTGGATGCTCTTCTGCTATGCCATGGTCATTGGCACTGTTTTTAAGATGGAAACTTGTTTTGAGAATAACTTCCATTGTCACCACTGTTTACTTTTTGAGTTTCCACTACCAATAGTAGCAAGTAAAGAATTTATAGAGCCATAAAATTTCATGATAGACACCTGTCTAACCATTTGCTCCCTAGCACATTGCAGAGTGCAAAAGACCTTGTGGGTATTTGTTGAATGATGAATCTGTCAAAAATTTTCCAAGATTCCAGTCACAACAGGAATTACAACAGACAGTACATCTTTCAAAGTAAATGTGTAGTTATTAGTGGTCAATCCCTGCAATCTTGATCAGAAAAATGAAAGCTAAAATGCATTTAGTATTTATGGTTGGACAGGTGCCTTGCACAGTAATGAACTCATTAGTTCCTACTACAACTTTTAAGATAGTGATAGTCACATTGATGGCAGAGTAACCTGGGTCTTATAGAATGTGAAACTGGAGTTTGAATCAAGGTCTTTCTGATCCCATATCCAGTGGTGTTTTCACCAAATTATGTTGCTTCAGTGAACAAAGATTTTGACACCCCAACAAAGAAGATATTGCAGGTGGCAAATAAGCATGTAAAAAGGTGCTCCACATCATATGTCATCAGGGAGTGGAAATTAAAATAACAATGAGATACTACTATACACCTATTAAAATGGCCAAAATCCAGAACATTGACAATATCCAATGCTGGTGAGAATGTGGAGCAACAGGGACTCTCATTCATTGCTGATGGGAATTCAACATGGTACAACCACTTTGGAAGACAGTTTGGCAGTTTTTTTATAAAACTAAACATACTCTTATCATATAGTCCACTAATCATGCTCCTTCATATTTACCAAAGTGGTTGAAAACTACCTCCACACAAAATCTTGCACCCAAATGTTTCTAGCAGCTTTATTCACAATCACCAAAATTTTGTAGCAACCAAGATGTCCTTCAGTAGGTGAATGGATAAATACACTGTGTACATGTAGAAATGGATTAAGTTAAAAATAAATGATTTTTCAAGCCATAAAAAGACATGGGGAAAACTTAAAATGCATATTACTAAGTGGAAGGAGGGAATCTGAAAATGCTACCTATACACTGTATAATTCCAATTGTATGACATTTGGGAAAAGATGAAACTATGGACACAGTAGAAAGGTGGGTGGTTGCCAGAGACTGGGGGCGGGGGCAGGGAAGGATGAATAGGAAGAGCACAGAGGATTTTTAGGGCAGTGAAAATACTTTTATGATACTATAATAATGGATACATGCCATTATACATTTGTCAAAACTCATAGAATGTACAACACCGAGTGAATCCTAAGGTAAACTATACACTTTGGATGATTATTTGCCCATGTAGGTTCATCAGTTGTGACAAATGCACCACTCTGATAGGGGATGCTGATAATGGGGGAGGGTAATAATTATAGAAGAAAAAGTATCGAGAGGTTTTTTTTTCATTACAATATCTCTTACTTAACTGCTCCCAAATTAAACTGGTTCCTTAGAATGAACAAATCTTTCTTTTAAAATGTCACCACTAAAGTTGAAATTCAGCATGAATATATTTTTTAAATTCTTAACAAGTAGCTATGGTGAAAAAATATTCCTTTCTTATCATGAATTTGCATAATACTGACCCAGATGAGAAAGCAAACAATGGCATGTGGCTTTTTTCGTTATAAACAGTACGAGAAATAATTTGCACTTTCCGTAATTTCAATGAATTTCTCATAAAACACTTGGCAAATTCAAAAAAAGTCCTGGAGTTTCTTAATAATTACTCACAGAATAAATTTGAACAAATAAATATGGAAATTAAACAGTACTATCAAAATAATGTTTGTCCTTTCCCGAAGTTCTATGTGTAAACCAACTCTTATAAACAATTAAGGGACTCAGTCTCTCTGGTCCCCTTGGGTAGCCTTTTCCGTCCTAAGGTTCATACCCATCATCATTCCAGTCTTGGAACTACATCCAAGAGGAAGCTTAACAATGATTGTTTATTTTGTAGGTTGTAACGAAGCTAGAGTGCCAGCGAAGGCCTTTGAAGTGTGAAGAGATTTCCTGTAGTTGAAACCAGAATGTCGTTTATAGATCCTTATCAGCACATTATAGTAAGTCATTTGCTGTTTATATATACTTTTTATGGGAGGAAGGTCCGTGTACTTCTGGGACTGAATATTGCTGGTGTTGATTGTAAAGTAAAACTCTATGACAAACCCTGGATTTTTTTTTTTTTAATGAACTTAATGTGGTAAAGATAGGCTACAAATCAAGATAAAACTAACCCAGTTCTTTTCATCACTGCAAGTTTCTCTAAAAAGAAGTACTCAGAGGGAAAAAATACCAAGACATCTGCAACAGTATTGAACTTTCATGGAACAAGAAAAAAATGTAGTTATCACCTAGCAATGATCAACCTGCATATGTTATATCCATCACATGAATTGGTGGGGAGAAGATAAAAGAACTATTTTTTAAAATATATTTTTTATTGATTTCAGAGAGGAAAGGAGAGGGGAAGAGAGATAGAAACATCAATGATGGGAGAGAATCAGTGATTGGCTGCCTTTTGCACACCCACTACTGGGGATTGAGCCTGCAACCTGGGCATATGCTCTTGACGGGAATCGAACCCGGGACCCTTCAGTCTGCAGGCTGACGCTTTATCCACTGAGCCAAACCGCCTAGGGAAAGATAAAAGAACCATTGAGTTGCAGATTATATTTTGATATCCATTTCCAGGGTAATTGATTCTGTAACCTTTCCCTTAGTTAGAAATATTTAAACAAACTTTTCTATGGATGGTTTATTTTTGTAAAAGAGTTGAGTGATTCAAATTTTAGGATGTAATTTTCCAAACTTCATTGGAAGTATACCCTTTTTCTTCTGATAAAAATTAAATAAAAGAGGAGAAATTTCTTTGCTGAATTTAACACTAGAGATCCAGTTAGGTTTATAGGGACTAGAAATAAATGTTATGGATATTAAGGATCCACAGTCTTATTTTTACTTAAAACGAAACACCGTTCTTTAACCCCACATCCTCTCTGGCTACCATCCTTTCTCCGTCCCTGCTCAGATAGCAAGGATTTATGTGTTAGGGTTCTTTGCAGCTCCTTCTTCCTCTCTGTTCACAACTTGAATCACTGAAAACTGATCTCAGCTCTTCCACTTTACAGAAAGGTCTCATTTGGTGAATCCAATGCTCTTTAGTTCCCCCATCCCACCCCTACCCCTACCTCTGCTGCTCATTCACCTCTTCTTGAAAGTCTTCTCAGTTTTCTCTGGTTCTGTTTCAGTTTCTTGTTTTCTTGCTGTTGATTCCTTCTCAGTTTTCTTTGAAAGTTTCTCTTTCTATTTGACTTTTTAATATTGAAATATAACATTCCACACATGAACCCATCATCCAGGTAAAGATACACAACATTGTAAGTACCCCGAAGAGTTGCTCATGTCCCTTCCAGTTAAACTCCACAAAGGTAACCAATATTTGATTTCTATTGTTATAGACTAGAGGCCCGGTGCATGAAATTGGTGCACTCGAGTAGGGTCCCTCAGCCTGGCCTGCGCCCTCTCACAGTCTGGGAGCCCTTAGGGGATGTCTGACTGACTAAGGGGAGCAGGCCTAAGTCGGCAGCCGGACATCCTTAGCGCTGCTGCAGGGGCTTCCACCACTACCACTGCTCTTGCCAGCCATGAGTCTGGCTTCTGGCTGAGCAGCGCTCCCCCTGTGGGATCGGGCCAAAACTGGCTCTCCAACATCCCCCGAGGGGTCCCAGATTGCGAGAGGGTGCAGGCCAGGCTGAAGGACCCCACCGGTGCACGATCGAGGCCAGGGAGAGACGCGGGAGGTTGGCCAGCCAGGGAGGGACTGCGAGAGGGCTCCAGGTTGTGTCCGGCCCGTCTCACTCAGTCCTGATCAGCCGGACCCCAGTAGCAAGCTAATCTACTGGTCAGAGCGTCTGCCCCCTGGTGGTCAGTGCATATCATAGTGACTGGTCAACCGGTCAACTGTCTGCCCCCTGGTGATCAGTGCATGTCATAGCGAGCAGTTGAGTGGCCTTAGCATATCATTAGCTTATTACACTTTGATTGGTTGAACATCTAACCAGTCGACTGGACACTTAGCATATTAGGCTTTTATTATATAGGATACGTTTTGCTGTTCTTGACCTTCATATAGCTGTTTGTATTCAACATTATATCTGTATGACTCATTCATGTTTTTGCGGTAGCAGGATTTCACACTTTTACATTGCCATGTAGTAGTATTTCATTATTTAAATATACTATAAGCTATTTATCTAGTCCACTGATAACTGTCAACTCCTCACTGAATGGCTATGGTGCCTTTGCTGAAAATCAAGCAGCCATATATGTGACCTGATTTCTATTCTGTTCTGTTAGTCATTCAATCTGTGTTTGCCCAGTACCAATCTATGTTAATTTCTCTAGCTTTGAAATGTGTCTATGTAAATTCTCCAACTTTTACTTCTTGGAGATTGTCTTGGCTATTTTCAGTACTCTGCATTTTCATATAAATTTTGGAATCAATTTATCAATTACACACAAACATACACACACACAACTGCTGAGATTTTTATTGGTACTGTTATAAGTCGATAGATCAGTTAGGGGAGAGATGACAATGATAACAATATTGCATCTTCCAATTCATTAACAACCCATGAATCTAATCCAAAACAAATGTTATTTAGATTATCTTTAATTCTCTCAGTAGTGTATTGTAGTTTTCAGTGAGAAATCTTTTGTTTCTTTTTTTAGATGTGCTTCTTGTTAGTTAATATTTTAGTGTCACTCTAAAGATAATTAAAAATTTAATTTTCTGATTAGTTATTGTATTTATATAGATGTATAATTGATTTTTTTGTTGATACAATCAATTTATTGAATTTCTTTATAATTCTAGTTGTTTGTGGATTCTTTTGGGTTTTCAGCTTACACATTCCTGTTATCTATAAATAATGCCAGTTGTATTTCTTCTGCATACTTTTTTGTTTGTAATGATTATGGACCAGCATATTGTCTATTTTGATCCATGTTTCATATACAAAAATATAGTTCATATTTGGTTTTGTTTTATGAATTTTGGATATATTTTATTAGTGCATGTAACTTCTGAATTATATATATTTCTGTTTAATTGATATTTTATCATTATGAAAGGTCTTTTTAAAAAATCTCTAACAATGACTTTGTTTTTAATTTTACTTTGTATCTTGTTAATATAATCTCTTCTAGTTTCTTTGATTACTATGTGCATCCTTTTACTTTTGATTTATGTTTTTCCTTCTTTTTAAAGTGTTATCCTTGTGAAAAGCATATAATGATGGTTTAAAATGAGGTAACTATTGTTTTTTGAAACCAATATCCTACTTTCCTTTCACAGTTATGGTTTTTCTATAGATGAATTTAAACAATGAAGGTATATCCTTTTCAGGGTTTTTTTCATAGTAATTAAGTTTTCTGTATCTTATATGCAGATTCATTTTTCTCAGCCCCGACCTCCAGAGAAGTATGTGAAAACCACATGTCTATCACATATTCTTCACCTTCCCCAGCGTTGGAGTTGGACACTCAACCAGTGTTTTAATTTATAGCCCTTTTAGACGAAGAGATCCTAAGAGCCTTATAGGTTTCTTCATTCTTCTTGTTCTTGCTGTGTATGTAGGGGAAAAAAAAACTGTGTGCTATGTGTATGTAAATTTTTGTGTGTGACAACATCCCCTGTTGTTTTCACAGAATGATACTTTTCAAAACATATACACGAGCACACTCGGCACAAATCAATTTTAGTAAAAAAGGAAAGTGGGGGAAGCTAAGCCAGCTAGTTAGTCATGAAGAGTGCCAGATGGGCCCGCACAGTTTTGGCTGCCTCGAGGCACAGAGGATTGACTCCTGGTCCTGCCTGGGATGCAGTGACATGTTGGAGAATCCTGTGGCCTAAAGCAGCAGATTCAGCCAGCAAGTTCTTTTGCTCCCAGTGATACCGGCTTTTAAGAAAGTGGTAGAAGCCCGGTTGTAGTGGCTCAGTGTCTGAGCATCAGCCTATGAAGCAGGAGGTCCTGGGTTTGATTCCCAGTCAGGGCACATGCCCAGGTTGTGAGCTTGATCCCCAGCAAGGGGCCTGCAGGAGGCAGCCAATGGATGTGTCTCTCTCATCAATGTTTCTATCTCTCTCCTTCTCTCTCTCTCTCTCTGAAATCAATAAAAGTATATATTTTTTTTTAAAAAGAATGTAGTAGAAAATAGAGGGATAACTATATGGCGTAGTTCAGTGCTTCCCAACTTGCAGACTATTTGTGTCTCCATGACTTACTAAAGTTCTTTGGGGCCAGAGAGACATCCACGTTACAAGGATAGATCATTGCAAAGTATAAAATATTTATAAAAATTTCCATCTTTTTACTATAAAAACATGAGTCACTTTCCTGGAGTGAAAAGAAAACAAAGCCACGCCTCTTCCCACCACCTATGAGCAGTCTAGGGGCCCTGCCCCACGTCCACAGAAACAAAGGCTGTCTTCACATCAGACAGACACTCGGATACACCAGCATGACCGCCTGCTTCCATACAGGGGCCTCTGAAAAATGTCATTGTAGGATGATGGGAAATTTTACCAAAAAATTATGAAGATATTATTCTAGATTATTACAGTAACAGAGGGTGGGGGGAAATGCTGGGTAAGTAATCAAAGAACTAGTGTTTCAGTGGGCAGTTTCGGCTTCAGTTACGTGCTCATAAGCACTTGAACTCTGCGTTTTAGCTGCTGTGTGCGGAAAACAGGGTATGAATAGTACCTGCTGTGTCTGTTTCACAGGGCTTTTATAAAAAAAATAAATTATGTGTACAAAAGCATTCTCTAGTAACTTAATTAGGTATATTCCCAGGGGACCTCAGGAGATGAGATACTGCTACTGGGAAATCAAAAATATAAAGGCAATAGAAGTACTATTGCACAAGCACAGCACTGTGCAAAAGGTAATATTGAGTTTTATGGCAAATAGTATAATTTTTGTGAGCATTAGCAAATTCCAGAAAGCGAGTACAAGAACAGTTAAGTGATCATCTTTAAACCTTTCCTACTGCCAGCCAATTCCCGCCCCAAGCCTCTAACCTGAGGCCAAAGCATACACATTTATTTTATTTTATTTTTATATATTTTTATTAAAGAAGAAGGGAGAGGGAGAGAGAGATAGAAACATCAGTGATGAGAGAGAATCATTGATTGGCTGCTTGCTGCATGCCCCACACTGGGGATCGAGCCTGCATGTACCCTGGCTGGGAATTGAACCATGACCTCCTGGTTCATAGGTCGATGCTCAACCACTAAGCTATGCCAGTTTGGCCAAAGTTATTTACAGTAACATCCAGGTTTCTGCTTCTCCACCACAGATCATAGGTCAGAAAGCCCTAGAAAGTCACCAAATTTACCTTTCAGTTCTTGAATTTCTATTTGGTTCTTTAAAAAATTTTCTCAGCCATTTTTAAAAAAAGTTTCCAGTTCCATATGGTCATAGTTAAGCTCGACTTCCATTTCCTTGAACTCTAGTGTGGCTGTTTCTTGGGTGGGTCTGTTTTTGTGCCCATTAATTAATTGTGCTGGTTTGTTCTCTTGGAGTCATACCTCCTCATGCTCCTAATTATCTTTGATTTTGCTAAACATAATCATGAAAAATTATCTGTAGAAATAATTCTTCAGAGATCATTTTATTTGCTTCTGTCAGGCTCCCAGGGAAGCTAGAAATCTGGGACAGATGTAACCCCAGTTTTAGGTTAGCTGTTTTCTGGGCTCCCTCGATGACACTAAACTGGGCTGCCAGACATGGAAGGGCTGTTTATAGTTATTCCTGTGGTGCAGTCGATGGAGTTTTCAACTTGAAACAAGGGGGTGGTTTCTTAGGGTCCTTATCTTCAGAAGACCAGTGATCCTTCAAGGCTACTCAGTCTCTAAGTTGCCTCTTCTCTGAATCAGCAAACGCCCCCTTGGCAAGATAGGGCTCACCTTTCTGGGTTTCGGTGCTCTCCGGGATCACTGGTATGTATCGTGGTGATTAAGGCCCTCCCAGCCTTTTAATTTTGTGTTACTGTATTAGAGTTCTCCAGAGAAACAGAATTAATACGAGATGCATACAAATATACATACATGTACCTGGTATACATAATGTCTTAATTCATTGGAGTTGCTATAACAAAAGGCCACAGAATAGATAGCTTAACACCAACATAAATTTATTTCTCATAGTTCTGGAGGCTGGAAAGTCCATGATCAAGGCATGAGCATGATTGCATTTGGTGAGGCTCCTCCTCCCCCTTTCTCTCTGAGATTTGTCAGTCTGTTCCATGCTCTGGATCTATTTTGTTTGTCAGTTTATTTTCTTCATTTGATTCCACATACAAGTGAGATCATGTGATACTTCTCTTTAACTGACTGGCTTATTTCACTTAGCATAATACCCTCCAGGTCCCTCCATGCTGTCTCAAAGGTTAAGAGATCCTTCTTTTTTTACAGGTGCCTAGTATTCCATTGTGTAAATGTACCACAGCTTTTTTATCCATTCATTTACTGCTGGGCACTTGGGCTGTTTCCAGATCTTAGCTATTTGTAAATAATACTGCTATGAACACTGTTGTGGATTCAATAATATCATCTCTGGCACTATCCCTGAAACATAATGAAAAGTCTCCTATTCAGGTCGGAAGCTAGGCCTGATCATCCTAGCTTGAAATTTTATGGAAGAAGGGAGAGGGAGAGAGAGATAGAAACATCAGTGATGAGAGAGAATCATTGATTGGCTGCTTGCTGCATGCCCCACACTGATCGAGCCTGCAGAGAATCATTGATTGGCTGCTTGCTGCATGCCCCACACTGGGGATCGAGCCTGCATGTACCCTGGCTGGGAATTGAACCATGACCTCCTGGTTCATAGGTCGATGCTCAACCACTAAGCTATGCCAGTTTGGCCAAAGTTATTTACAGTAACATCCAGGTTTCTGCTTCTCCACCACAGATCATAGGTCAGAAAGCCCTAGAAAGTCACCAAATTTACCTTTCAGTTCTTGAATTTCTATTTGGTTCTTTAAAAAATTTTCTCAGCCATTTTTAAAAAAAGTTTCCAGTTCCATATGGTCATAGTTAAGCTCGACTTCCATTTCCTTGAACTCTAGTGTGGCTGTTTCTTGGGTGGGTCTGTTTTTGTGCCCATTAATTAATTGTGCTGGTTTGTTCTCTTGGAGTCATACCTCCTCATGCTCCTAATTATCTTTGATTTTGCTAAACATAATCATGAAAAATTATCTGTAGAAATAATTCTTCAGAGATCATTTTATTTGCTTCTGTCAGGCTCCCAGGGAAGCTAGAAATCTGGGACAGATGTAACCCCAGTTTTAGGTTAGCTGTTTTCTGGGCTCCCTCGATGACACTAAACTGGGCTGCCAGACATGGAAGGGCTGTTTATAGTTATTCCTGTGGTGCAGTCGATGGAGTTTTCAACTTGAAACAAGGGGGTGGTTTCTTAGGGTCCTTATCTTCAGAAGACCAGTGATCCTTCAAGGCTACTCAGTCTCTAAGTTGCCTCTTCTCTGAATCAGCAAACGCCCCCTTGGCAAGATAGGGCTCACCTTTCTGGGTTTCGGTGCTCTCCGGGATCACTGGTATGTATCGTGGTGATTAAGGCCCTCCCAGCCTTTTAATTTTGTGTTACTGTATTAGAGTTCTCCAGAGAAACAGAATTAATACGAGATACATACAAATATACATACATGTACCTGGTATACATAATGTCTTAATTCATTGGAGTTGCTATAACAAAAGGCCACAGAATAGATAGCTTAACACCAACATAAATTTATTTCTCATAGTTCTGGAGGCTGGAAAGTCCATGATCAAGGCATGAGCATGATTGCATTTGGTGAGGCTCCTCCTCCCCCTTTCTCTCTGAGATTTGTCAGTCTGTTCCATGCTCTGGATCTATTTTGTTTGTCAGTTTATTTTCTTCATTTGATTCCACATACAAGTGAGATCATGTGATACTTCTCTTTAACTGACTGGCTTATTTCACTTAGCATAATACCCTCCAGGTCCCTCCATGCTGTCTCAAAGGTTAAGAGATCCTTCTTTTTTTACAGGTGCCTAGTATTCCATTGTGTAAATGTACCACAGCTTTTTTATCCATTCATTTACTGCTGGGCACTTGGGCTGTTTCCAGATCTTAGCTATTTGTAAATAATACTGCTATGAACACTGTTGTGGATTCAATAATATCATCTCTGGCACTATCCCTGAAACATAATGAAAAGTCTCCTATTCAGGTCGGAAGCTAGGCCTGATCATCCTAGCTTGAAATTTTATGTGATATTGGCTCCCAGAAACATGGCAAGGATTAACAAAAAAAAAGTATTTGGATAGTCATTGATTAAAACTGAGCACTTTTCTTTCTGATTGGTGTTTCAGGATTCTTAGGATATATTCCTAGAAGTGGGATCACTGGGCCAAATGGCAGTTCCATATTTAATTTTTGAGAAAACTCCACACTGTTTTCTATAGTGGCTGCATTTGATTTTCTTTTAATTATGTCTGCTAGAACTAACAAATTCTGTTGTTAAATCAGGTGTTTTGGACATTAGGATTATTTGTGTAAATAGCCAATCCATGATATTGGCCCCTAGGAACATGGCAAGGTTAGATAGCACTGTAGATTACACATATATAAAGTGATTGCGCTTATAAAATGTGGGAGAATAGTAACACACTGCCTGTACCTCCTAAATGTATTAGAATGAAACTCCACACCAGGAAGTGAAACCGAAATAAGTATCCTATTTTATTTTATTTTTAAAAATAGATATTTTATTGATATTTTACAGAGAGGAAGGGAGAGGGATAGAGAGTTAGAAACATCAATCAGCTGCCTCTGGCAACTCCCCATCCCCCACTGGGGATTTGCCCTCAACCCAGGTACATGCCCTTGACCGGAATCGAACCTGGGACCCTTCAGTCTGCAGGCCGACGCTCTATCCACTGAGCCAAACCGGTTAAGCTTAAGTATCCTATTTTAAAAAGTATCATGACTCTTGGATGCTACCAATGCAGCCATTTTTTTCTTAAACCTTTCTGAGACCTGTTTGAAGTTGCCTGCTGCTGATTGTGGAGATCACAATGTCTGGGTAGTACTGAGACTCTATAGTCTTTATCAGAGTAGCAGTCTTTAGTTTTAATTGGAGGAAAAAAACATTTGCATGAAGAATCTACCTTGTCCTCCACCAGATTTGTTTTGTGATTGTTCCTTCTGGTTCTTTTTATAACAGTAGAACTTTTAACAGATTAAGAAAATCATCAAATTGATTTTATATAAATTGATTCTTTTTTTCCAATGTCTAATCATTTTAGTTACAGATGTCAACATAATTCTCCAGAATGAATTTAATATAGTAGCTGTTTTCATAATGACTGGGTTATTGTAATATTGAAAAGAAAAAGGGCTGCGGTCTTTGGAAAAGATTATAGACAAAGGAAGACCCTCAAAGTAAGGTAATCCAAGACCTGAAGGCAAAGCTTAATCTTGGTGACTAAGTCAGTATATTGAGCTTATATTTGACATCTCAATTGAAATATGGCATCTCTTTTGGCCAACTACCAACTAGCATTGTGCTGAGTCATTTGTTTCCCCGGGAACACTGTTGTGGATTCAATAATATATTCTCTTTTGGCGCTATCCCTGAGACATAATGAAAAGTCTCCTATTCAGGTCAGAAGCTAGCCCTGCTCATCCTACTTTGAAATTTTATGTGATATTGGCCCCCAGGAACATGGCAAGGATTATCAAAAAAGTATTTGGATAGTCATTGATTGAAACTGAGCACTTTTGTACTTACTTTATAGATACTCTCTTATTAATCCTTACAGCTCCCTAGAGATTGGTATGATTTTGATACCTCTGTTTTGAAAATAATTTTCTTAAGATACACGGTGTTTTCAAAATGAACTTGTAAAAACCAAGAAGGTGGTTGGTTTGCTCCTTACAGTATTTCATTTTATAATGTTAAGAAGACAGAATTGAGGCTGATGGAAATAAAAGCAAATTTAAATGCAGAGCTGAATGATAGACAAAATAACCCAATTAATAGAGTTCAGATCCACTACAGATACAATAGACAGAATAGGTGGTAACTTTCTATACCACTTTAGTAAATGGAAACAGTATTTTTTTTTACGATTAAAGGTATTGGGTATTGGTATTATTATTCTCTGTGAAAGTAAAGGAATATAGAAAGAGTAAAACATTGGGAACAGCAAGCAAGACTGGGTTATAATTCAAGTTTAACTTTTAATGTTTATGAGATACTGGGAAATTAGACACTCAGTCTCACTTTCGCGAGTACAACTTATCCTTAAATGTAAGTAATAATACATATTTTATAAGGTTTTTGGGAAAATTAAATGAAAATTTACATCTACTAGAATGTCTAGCATAGGGCTTATACTCAATGAATCCTTATAATAACAATATCTTTTTCAGTATATGTTATTAATAATCATCTGATGTGGAGAAGCACGGGACTTGGTTGGAAAGTCTGTAAGGAGGAGTCTCCAAAAGGTTGGGGGCCTCTTAAGGGGACCTTGCTGAAGGCCGCAGCCCCGGCCTTGACTTTTTCAAACAAGTCTGAGTCCCCAGGTGTTTTGCTGGAATCTCTATGTTTAGTCTTTTAGATTCAACCTTGTAGAACAGCCGTGGGCACACTACGGCCCGCAGGCCGGATCCGGCCCGTTTGAAATGAATAAAACTAAAAAAAAAAAAAAAAGACCGTACCCTTTTATGTAATGATGTTTACTTTGAATTTATATTAGTTCACACAAACACTCCATCCATGCTTTTGTTCCGGCCCTCCGGTCCAGTTTAAGAACCCATTGTGGCCCTCGAGTCAAAAAGTTTGCCCACCCCTGTTGTAGAAGCAAGTGCTTTCTCAAGGATACTTACCCTGCTGATTGTAGAGGTTAATTTTAGTTCAAGCTGTTGTTACAATAAAAGCCTAAGGAGGCAGGCAATCATGGCTGCTTGGTGCCTATAGCCAAGCAGTCCCTTAGCCTCTCTTTCACAGAAACTTGTGTCAGAGTAATCCATTCATCCATCGCTCGGGGTCTGATGGTCCGTCCCAGCAATCTGACATATGAATAGATGTGCAGCAACTTCAAAAATTGTGTTAAATAATAGGTCAGAATATTACTAATAATTTTTATTTTACATGGGAGTTTTTTTTGGCATTTGAAAGCCCATGTGGTCTTAGAAGTTCTAGGATATGAAAAAAAGATCATAAATGATTTGGAGTGGTGTGTTATGACATATCATAATTATTAAGTTCACTTTAGTGGAGAAAGCAAATCCTTAAGTTGGGCTTCAAGAGCACCTACTTATTCTCTTTCAAGCCCAGGAATTATTTGTCTAGAATTTTTTTCTTGCATGTGAATGTCTAGTTGTTCCAGCATCATTTTCTAAAAAAACTATCTTATCTCCATTATATTGTGCTTTGCTCCTTTATCAAAGATCAGTGACTATATTTATGTCATTCTATTTCTGGGCTTTCTATTTCATTCCATTGATCTATTTGTGTATTATTTAACCAATATTATACTGTTTTGATTACTGTACAATTATAATAAGTCTTGAAGTCAAGTAACATCATTCCTCTGACTTTGGTCTTTTCCTTAATATTGTGTTTGGCTATTCTGGGTTCTTTTCCTTCCTATATCAACTTTAAAATCATTTTGTTGATATTCACAAAATAACCTGCTGAGATTTTGATTGGGATTGTATTGAATCTATAGAGCAAATTGGGAAGGACTAATAATCTTGACAACATTCAGTCTTCTGTCTACGAACATAAAATACCTCTCTAATTATTTAGATCATCATTGCTTTCCTCATATAGACCTCTTACATTTTAAAAATATGTTGTGATTTTCCTCATATAGACCTTTTGCATTTAAAAAATATTTATACATAAATATTTCATTTTGGGGAAGTGTGCTAATGTAAGTGGCATTATGTTTTTATTTTTTTGTTAATCTTCACCCAAGGATATTTTCCCACTGACATTTAGAGAGAGTAGAAGGGAGGGGGAGAGACAGAGAGAAAAATATCAATGTGAGAGAGACACATTGATTGGTTGCTTCCTGCATGCTCCCCAACCAGGGCCGGGGATCAAGCCTTGACTGGAATTGAACCTGGGACCATGCAGTCAATGACTCGATGCTCTATTCACCGAGCCAAACTGGTTAGGACAATGTTATTATGTTTTAAATTTCAAATTCCACTTGTTCATTTTTGGTATATAGGAAAAAGATTGACTTTTGCATATTAACCTTATATTCTACAACCTTGCTATAATTACTTATTAATTCCAGAAGTTTTAAAATCAGTTCTATTGTGTTTTCTACATAGACAATCAGGCCATCTGTGAACAAAGACAGTTTTATTTCTTCCTTCACAATCTGTATATATTTTATTTCATTTTCTTGTCTTATTGCATTAGCTGGATACCTAGTAATAATGCCAAAAAGGAGTGGGAAGAGCAAATATCCTTGTCTTGTTCCTATTCTTTATAGGAAAGCTTTTAGTTTTATGCCATTAAGTATTGTATTGGCTGTAGATTTGTTTTAGATTTTCTTTTTTATCAAGTTGAGAAAGTTTCCATCTATTTCTAAATTGCTGGGAGTTTTTATCATGAATAGGTGTTGAATTTTATCAAATAATGCTTCTGCATCAATTAACATGATCATGTGATTTTTCTTCTTTAGCCTGTTGATGTGATGAATTATATTAAATTGATTTTTTAATGCATAACCAGCCTTGCCCACCTAGGATAAATCCCACTTGGTTGTGGTTATTATTTCTTATATATATTGTTGAATTTTATTTGGTGAGAATTTTTACATCTATGTATATGGGAGATATTGGTCTATAGTTTCCTTTTCTGGAAAGGCCTCTGTCTGATTTTGTTATCAGGGTAATGTGGCTTCATAGAATGAGTTAGGAACTACTTCCTCTGCTTCTATCTTTTGGAAGAGATTGAAGAATATTGGTGTAATTTCTTCCTTACGTGTCTGGTAGAATTTATCAGTGAATCCATCTGGGCCTGGTGCTTTCTGTTTGGGAAGGTTAAGTATTGATTTGATTTCTTTATAGACATAGGCATATTCTAATTGTCTTGCTACTTGTGTGACTTTGGGCAGATTATATCTTTCAAGAAATTGGTTCATTTATTCTAGGTTATCAAATTGTGGGTTGAGAGTTGTTCATAGTATTCCTTTATTATTTTTTTAATGTCCATAGGATCTGAGGTGATCTTCCCTCATTTATTTATATTTGTAATTTTTATTCTCTCTATATTTTTTTCTTATTTACCTAGCTAAAGGCTTATGAATTTCATTCATCTTTTCAAAGAACCAACTTTTGGTTTCATTGATTTTCTTTATTTCCGTTTTCAATTTTATTTATTTCAGCTCTAATTTTTACTATTTTTCTTCTGCTTACTTTGGACATAATTTTTCTAGTTTCCTAAAAAGTAGGGACTTAGGTGATTAATTTTAGATCTTTTTTCCCATATATACAGGATATCTCAAAAGTGTATATACTACTTAAAGCTGATAGCTCAATCAATGTTTCTTTCTTTTCAGGTTTAACCCACTGGAATTAATTATTACTCAAAATCTGTATACATTTTTAGGGATACCCTATATATGACATGTGTGATATATTTTATTTAATACTATAAATTTCCCTCTAAGCACTACATTCACTGAATCCCCAACATTTTTGTCATAGTTTCACTTTCTTTTTTATTTTTTTAATATATTTTATTTATTTTTGCAGAGAGGAAGGGAGAGGGATAGAGAGTAAGAAACATCGATGAGAGAGAAACATCAATCAGCTGCCTCCTGCACAACTTCTACTTGGGGTGTGCCCACAACCAAGGTACATGCCCTTGATCGGAATTGAATCTGGGATCCTTCAGTCTGCCGGCAGACGCTCTATCCACTGAGCCAAACCAGTTAGGGCCATAGTTTCACTTTCATTTAGTTCCAAATATTTAAAAATTTCTGAGACTTCTTCTTTGATATGTGTTTAGAAGTATTGTTGTAATGTACCCCGCGAATCACACAAGGACGCCTCAAGAAGTCGAATTAAAGAGTCACATTTATTGCCAATACGGGACTATGAGGGGGCATTTTGCTCTCCCAGATCTCATAGTGCCCGCCCCAACCCCAATACCAGATTTATATAGGCAAAGATCACAAAGGTATTGATTACATCCCAAGGTTTGGAATGAGGAACCTGGTTTGCAAAAAAAGCAGTTTACAGAAGCAGAAGCAGTTTACTTAAGCATGTTATCTAAATTACAGTTTTTGGGTCTCCAGAACACAGAGTCAACAGGGACACGTTAACTGGAGCCCTCTGACCTTGGGATAATTGTGCTGTCTTTCCCAGGTAAAGGAAAATGTGCTTTCTAAGACCAGTATGACCACAACCAATGGGATATTCACATTACAATCAATAGGGTATTTAATCGAATGGGATGATTTATATAATTCAGAAAATCAAAATAACTTTTCTATTATTTTAGCAAGCAAATAAGTACAGAAACCAAGCAGCAGGGTTAGAGTTAAACTACAGTTTCTACCTGAGATGATTGCTACCATACTTCAGGATATTATTTAACCTCTAAGTACTTTGTGATTTTCCAGCTATCATTCTGTTACTGATTTCTAGTTTAATGCCTCTTTGGTCTGAGAGTTAGATGCTGTATGATTGTTCCACGTGAGCTTAAGACTAATGTGTATTCTGCCCATTGCCGAATGAAATAGTTTGTTGATGGTAATTATATGTAGTTGGTTGATGGTGTTGTTGAGTTTAATTATGTGCTTATTGATTTTCTGCCTGCTGGATCTGTCCATTTTTGATAGAGGAGCATTGAAGTCTCTAATTATGGTAATGGATTCTCTCTCTCTCCCTCTCCCTCCCTCCCTCCCTCTCTCCCTCCCTCCCTCTTTCTTTCTTTCTGGTGGGGGGAGTACATGCATGTAATTTTTAGCTATAGTATAAGGCCACACACTTTTTAAAAAAGGATTCATGTTTTTTTCATGATTGATAATTTCATTTATGTAGCATAAAACTTTGGCTACACAGAGGTGATTCTCTGCCCTTTGGTTATATTATGAATCTGAATATTAATTACTCTATCAACAGAGAGATATCTTCAGAAAGTGTTGAAGGCTGTATAACTTTTGATCCCACTAATGCTGGTCTTTATGACTTGTTTTCATAATATTTTTTCTGCCTGTTTGTTTTTAGACTATTGTTATTTACTTCTCAGTATTATTAGTATCTTAGCTTCTTTTGAATCACTATGGACTTTTTAACCAGTTAAGCAATTCTGTTAAAATAAAAATGGTAGGAGTAGCTCATAAATGTGGGCCACTTCTACGATTACACAAAAATGATTGAGCTTTAGATAAAGACTCATAATCCTTTCTGTTGCTCAGAGAACTATGTGAGCACCTGTTTCCCCATTCTGTTTTGTTCGATAGAGTTATTTAATAACTAGTTTCTAGTTAGGTATTTAATAAAGTCTCTGACCTGTTAACATTTATGATGTGCATGCAAACTACTAGGCTAATCGAAACTCTTAACATTGCTGCAAGTGGTTTGTGACAAATGGATTACGTTTCATAGAAGCAGTTACCTGCTCTTGCCTTCGGTCCAGAGGATTTTTGAATACTGCTCTGGGAATGTCTTGCCAAACAAGACTTTCATTCAACAGTAACGATAAAAACAAACAAACCTAAATAATGCAAACATCTTGCGCTGACCTTGCTGTTCTAAGGCAGGGCTTCTTAGTCATCCAGCACAAAGCCTGATTGTGCTCCTCGAAGGCTGCAGTCCTGATTTACATTTTCCCCCAAGCGCTTGATAAACCTGACAGCAGGGAGGTCCTAGTAGTCGAGCGGTAGCGACACTTTAAAGCGTGATCCAAACGCCTCACTGATTCTGAGATGGGAGAGAGGAGAGGATCCAAAAAGGAACAGCCCGCGGATCAAAGCATGTTTCTGGTATGCACACGACTTCCTCCCAACTGGAATATTTTTACATTAGTCTCGAGGAAACGAGACCAATTTACTTGGAGTCTCTATTGGAAGTTTGTTTTTAACTCACTCTCCTTCTCTTTCCAGGTGGAGCACCAGTATTCCCACAAGTTCACAGTAGTGGTGTTACGTGCCACCAAAGTGACAAAGGGCGCCTTCGGTGACCTGCGTAAGTGCCTCCGTCTCCTTTTCTGTTGCAGAGTTGCTTGAGTTCCTCGATCAGCCAGGGCTGTCTCTTTAAATGTGTTATCTTCTCCTCTGATGCCCTGATAGCTGTTGGAATATCATTTTACCTTCACTTTAGTTCCGAGGACTTGGAGTCAGGCAGAATGACTGTCTGATGACATACAGATCTTTGGAATTCAAAGAAATTCTGTTTAACTCTATTTGGAAAGAGAGCTAAATTGACTTTGAACAAGCCGCCTCTGTGAGGTATTGTGGCTATAGGATAACATTTTAAAAAATGCAGTTTCTCTAGTTCTGTGCCTTTGAGTGTGTTTAGTACGTGTGGAAATAGTTTCAGAAATTGGTGTAGGACAGTTGAAGATGATGTGAGCGAGATCCTGGGAATAATGTTGAATTCGCTTGTTGGCAGTGTCCTTCTCCATGTTCTGAAAAGCCGTTTTCCAGGCTAATTCGACCACTGGAATGGCTGGGTGTCTTTGAGGTGGGAATGCAAAGAAAGGTGGGTAAATATGACGATGATGAATTTGGTGAAACATGGGAAAGGCAATTACCCCGCAGGACAGGTTTCGGAGAAAGGAGGGAGAATTCAATTTATCAGGCTGGGGAACAGGGAAGGCTTCCCTGCCGGGATGTCATTTAAACTGGGGCTTGAAGGACAAGCATGTGGATGGCGAGAACAGGACGAAGTCCCGGGGACCGCAGCATGTTCAAGTGGGGAGAGGAGCAGCGCGCTTGTAAGGAAGGAGAGCACGTCTTGTTGTTAGAAAATAGGCAGGCAGTCATGGAGGACGCGTACTAATATGACGAAGATTGAGATTTTATCAGAGACTCAGTGGGAAGACTCTGCTGGCATTTGAGTCATGAATCACATGATTGGATCTTCATTTAAATAAATGTTTGTTCTGTGCCTAGTCTGTTAAATGTATTGGAGGCGAAGGTGGAATGTACTTTTGACGTTGAAGACTAGGAGGGACTTGAGCTTGTTGTAATCACGATGAAAATGGGCCAATAGAGAGAAGTTAAAATACTAAGAAAAGCAGAATGCCAGCTCTGTGCTCAAGACTTGGGTGAATGAGGAAGGCTGTCTGGGAAGTCAGTAAAAGTGAGAGAAGGAAAGAGGTGAACAGGTGGTGATGAGTTTGGGTGCTCAACCACTGAGCCACACTGGCCAGGCTGGATCTGCTTTCTTTCTTTTTTTTAAATATATTTTATTGATTTTTTATAGAGAGGAAGGGAGAGAGATAGAGAGTTAGAAACATCGATGAGAGAGAAACATCGATCAGCTGCCTCCTGCACACCCCTATTGAGGATGTGCCTGCAACCAAGGTATATGCCCTTGACTGGAATCGAACCTGGGACCCTTCAGTCCGCAGGCCGATGGTCTATCCACCGAGCCAAACCAGCTAGGGCTGGATCTGCTTTCTTAACTACTTCCCCATAGGCTGCAGGCACCTTGGACCCACACAGTGTACACAACACAGGTGAGACCCTTGATCTCTAGAGCCTTCCTTTTTAAGGTGAAGGACCCGTGGAAGGAGGAGCCACTAGAGATTAATCGCTACAGGGGAGAGGACAGTGCTATCGCGTTCTGTTGGACTTTTTATTCAGCATTTATAACTTGAATTCATTTTGTTTGTGCTATCATTTTCCTTATTTTTCGGCAAGGGGAAGGAATTATTGCCAACCCTTTATGTCACCTTCATGAGTTTGCAGGGAGTCAGGAAGAGATAAGGATAAAGAACAAGGGAGAGTCTAGAGAAATGAACACAATGACAAGGTTAGGATGAAAAAGTGAAAGAACAGTTTACAATGCAAACACTTTATTGTTGAGAAGTAAGAGGAGGTTATAGTGAGAAAAGGTATGGGCATTAGCTGTCCCTTTTGTAGGAGGAGCTATGAGGATATTGCTGGGGGAGCTTGAGCTATACAAATTACCAAATAAGCTGAATTGGAGATGTTTGTGTATAAGCGTTCTTTAAAGACAGACAAGGATAGAACTATACAAAATGCCTAAGATCTGCGAAGACTAAGATAACAGAACCGTACACTCTCTTGTGTTGTTGATCGTGTCTGCAGTTATTTAAAAAGGCAAATTTCCCTGAAGTTTCACGTGTCAGTCAAGAAGAATGACCTTAGTATTGGGCTTTACAGCTTTGCCTGCAGGGGCTTTCTAAAGGGCGCCACACAAATCAATTAATTCTTTACCTGTTTTGTCCCCATGAGCTATGTTTGGACATTTTCATAACATCTCACTCATTTACTTGTTTTGACCTGAGGGCTCTGGGCCATCCAAGAGCAGACATAGCTGCTCCTCACATGAGCAGCTATGTATCATGATGCTTGAACGTATCATTTATACCCAGTGCCCAGTGCCAACCCTTCCCTCCACTCTAATGTCCGAGTCCTATGAAAAGGTAGTTTGAAGTCCCAGTTTGCACCTGACTCACCATAGTCTTATTTTTAAAATAGGTAGTTTGCATTAGTTTGGCTGTATTGCCATAACTCTCACTTCTGAAGCTATGGGAAGTCGTAGTAGATGAAACATGAAACCGAGAGCACGCCAGCATTGCGCTGAGTGCTAAGTGCTAGGTGGATGCATAGTAAACTGTATTCTCTATTGTCCCTTTCCTCTTCTCCCAGAAGATATATGTTTGCAGAGTGACCTCGGTGACAGTAAAACTGCAGTTGATAATAAAGTTTTCCATGTGAGCATATGAAATGAAACACTCGTCCATGGTCTCAGACCTCATTTTATAACCAAATGAGACAGCTGGCACACTGTGCTGACTTCCTCACTGAGTTTCTGCTCCTTTTAAATGGTGTTGGGGAAAATATACATCACTCTGCTAATGGAGGGTAGTCTCAGAATTCAGAACTGGATAGAGGCATGTTTCATTCCCTAAGATGAAACCAGAAAATGAATTCCATAGTGGTGTTTGTTTTTAATATATTTTTATTGATTTCAGAGAGGAAGAGAGAGGGAGAGAGAGATAGAAACATCAATGATGAGAGAGAATCACTGATCGGCTGCCTCCTACACACCTCCTACCAGGGATCGAGCCCGCAGCCCCGGCATATGCCCTGACTGGGAATGGAACCATGACCTCCTGGTTCATAGGTCAATGCTCAGCCACTGAGCCACACTGGCCGGGCCCATAGTGTTTTTGAAATGACAAAATGCATACCTTGATAGGTACGTTTCATAGCATAATTATGCATATGTGCTGAGGATTCTTGTCTGATCTCATTGGACACTAACCTCTTTCTCTTTACAAAATTCGCATCATAAACATTAGGGCTTCTAGGCTTCTAAGGATAGTTGTAGGATTGCAGATGGGTCTACTTTCCTTAGGTATTCAGGAGACAATAGATCTTAATGCCATATTTTAAATCAGGGGTCCTCAAACTTTTTAAACAGGGGGCCAGTTCACTGTCCCTCAGACCGTTGGAGGGCCGGACTATAGTTTAAAAAAAAAAAAACTATGAACAAATTCCTATGCACACTGCACATATCTTATTTTGAAGTAAAAAAACAAAACGGGAACAAATACAATATTTGTATTTGCATGTGGCCCGCGGGCCATAGTTTGAGGACCCCTGATTTAAACGATAAAAAATAAATATACTTGGCAGAACTGTGAACTCATTGTATTTAAACCAATTTTTATGAGATCCTATTGCTTAATGTCTCAAGGGACTGTTTTAAGATTTTCTTGAGGACAAACCTTCAGCTTCTGTTTTTCATATCTGTATCTGTGAACAAATGATGTTTTATTTCAGATAAACTCATAGCAAGATCTGTATCAAGTTCCTAATTTTTAAACGTCTGTGTCATTTGCAGGTCTGAGGCTGACCTAATCTCCCCAAACAGTGGCTCTCAAACATTAAGGTCTACGTGAATCACCAGGGGATCTTGTTCAGAATGCACAATCTGACTCAGTGGGTCTGGGGAGTAGATTCTAACATCCAAATGATGCAGACACTGCGGATACATGGGCCACATTTTGGGAGATAGGATCTAGGCAATTTCTTCTATTCTGTGTTTGCTTAGACTGAGTCTAGACAGCTTAGGAGCAGAGAAGACTTTAAATATTTTAAAATGGAACAAAGATTCTAAGGTTCTTGTTTTTTGCTGAATTCACTTTATAAAAGGAAACCATAAATGACTTAATACTTAATGACTTAATACTTTTTATTGTAAAAACTCTTATAGAGGATTAATGACCTGACTTGATATCATTGAGAAGAATAATAGAAATGAACACAAATGCATTAAGAAATTTTAAATTCTTCTATACTGTAATCATGATTTTAGCAGATCACAAGCAATCAAAAAAGTAGGGATGCCCTAACCGGTTTGGCTCAGTGGATAGAGCAGTGATTCCCAAAGTGGGTGCTACCGCCCCCTGGTGGGCGCTGCAGCGATCCAGGGGGCGGTGATGGCCACAGGTGCATTTGTTTTAACTTTTTTTGTATTACCTTTCTATTCTGAGTTTCATAAATAGTTTCATAATTTCAAACTTCAATGTTTCTAATTTACACCTTTCTTTACTATATTTTACGAAAAAGGTAGAAACATTAATACATATATCTTTCTGTTTAATTGCTATTAAAATTTTAAAAAAATTAATTTCCAGGGGGCGCTGAGTAATATTTTTTCTGGAAAGGGGGCGGTAGGCCAAATAAGTTTGGGAACCACTGGGATAGAGCATCAGCCTGCGGACTGAAGGGTCCCAGGTTCGATTCCAGTCAAGGGCATGTACCTTGGTTGTGGGCACATCCTCAGTAGGGGGTGTGCAGGAGGCAGCTGATCGATGTTTCTCTCTCATCGATGTTTCTAACTCTCTATTCCCATTCCCTTCTTCTCTGTAAAAAATCAATAAACTATTTTTTTTTAAAAAGTAGGGAATATCTTTTCATTGCCTCAAAGGTCACAATGTATATTTCAAGTTAAATAATCAAATGTATGGACTGTATATAAATGCATTATTTCCCTCATGCAACAAAGATATCCTACATACCTATTTTAGTATGACTTAATTCTCCCTCTTCCTCATTTGTGATTTGGTGATATTTGAGACATAACTTAAACCCAGGCAGGGTAGATCTAGGTGCTGGTTTTCATTGAGCTGTGGCATTGGGAAATATTCTTTTCCTCTCCTCTGCAAGGGGCTTTGGTTGAGATGTGACACACCTGTGCTGTACCGTGTGTTGACTGCATAGAGTTTACACACATGCTTATTATTGAAAACAGTGCTGTTCTCCAAAACAGAAGTTTAAATTGTCACCTTGCACCTATTGTCAGACGGTATAAGTACAAAAACCGGGTGATTCAAGCGGAATGGGAGATTTAAAAATGTTGTGCAGATTCTTGAAGAACCTTGGGGTTATACCATCTTGTGGTATTGAGCCAAGAAGAAACACACTGGGGCTTCACTTGTTTTTCAGCGACATGTGGTCTAGGATGAATTCACAACAGCACTGGTGTGGGACTGGTAAGGCAAGGGATGAATATGGGGCATCTGTAAGATGACTAGAAGTAAACATGGAAGTCCCTTTGCAAATTGATTTTTACTACATATTCATATGTGAACTAGTTATCAAGCACTAAATATTGGCATGTATTCAATTTCTCTTGTTGCCTTTTCTGTCTCTGCAGTCCTATGGAGCAATTACTCTGAGTTAACACATCACAGTGCAGTGAAATGGATAGTTTCCACATTACTCAGGTCCATGAAATCTCACTCACGTGGTTATTCTAAATCTCATTAGTTTGGACTCTGAGTCCCCACTCACTAAAATAGGTGGGAGAGTGTGGGTGATCTCCCCTCTCCAAGGTCCCACAGGTGTTCTAGGTACTTAGAGTTGCCTGTAACTTAGGAGGAGGGCCTGTTGTAAGGCTTGGTGGCTACCGTCATTGGCATCAGACCTTCGGGTAAATGTTCTCATGGGTTCTGGATTCCACTTTTGGCATTTCCACTGAAATGCCTCTCAGAGTAGTCTTCCGAGTGATCATACACCACACCAGAGAGACCTTACCACTGTGTTCAAGGTAACAGTGCATCCAGTCCAGCCTTCATGGCCATCCTGTAGTTACCAGTCCATGCACAATGCACAAGGATCATGGTTTTCCAACACTTGTAACACCTTAAGAAAATCCAAACCCACATACGTTTTAGGAAAGGTAGCCCTCTTTCCTCCATTCTTGCCTCTCCAATGCAATAGTCTCAATCTTTTCACCTCTGGGACCACCCAGAGGAATAAACCTCTTGACAAGAAATAACTATCAACACAAATTGTTAATAATTCCCTGGAAAGAAGCTTAGAACTCAACCTTCCCATTTGTCAATATTGGGCAAGAGGCAGGGTGTTGGATATGTATGAAGAGAAATATCATCTACTTAATCATTTGAGAATCTTCAGCAGCAGCAAGAGCAATGTAGAAATTAGTATGAAAATGTTATCCCCTCGAATAGCCATCCTTGAATTCCACAGTGATCAGAATCTCCAGGGAAGAAGCAGAGTGTATGAAAAATGTTTTCCAGAGCCAAATACTCCTCACTAGTTCTGTGTCCTTGGGCAAGTTTTCTCTCTGTCTTTCTCTCATCTAAGAGATGTTGTGAGAATTCGATGAGTTGACATATGTGAAGCACTTACATGCCTGGTGCATAATAAGCGCTCAATAAATATTACCTCTTACTGTTAAAATATTTCATATATCAATATAAGACATTTATTTCTTAAATATAACCTTAATATGAGCCAAAGAATATTCTTTATGTGCACAGGGATAATTTTTAGTTTTTCACCTTCCAGACAAGAAATATCCATCATGAATTTCCATGTTGAGCTAATTAATAGATCCTTCTTTTTTTAGCTTGAGAGAAACAAATGGTGAGATGATACTTCCATTGTCTAATCTGATAATCCTGGGCACAGTTCACCTCTGGCCTGCCTTGACAGCTGCCCAGACTTCTGTTTGGCACCTGTCAGATGGGAGTCTAATCATACACATGTAAGATTTGAACCTGTGTCTCACTTTTTCTTATTTATTTATTTATTTATTTATTTATTTATTATCACATATGAGCATTTATTCCAAGAATGCTTGCAGTATTGGGGAGCAGCAAGTCATCCATGAAAATATGCTCTGCACCCCCATAAGCCAGCTGCTTATATGGGGTAGAAGGATAAAGATTACATGGGGAAGTATGGGTATTTTAGGCATGGGGAAGTAGGCATAAGAAATAAAAATGGGTAGAATGGTTACAGATTACAGGCAGTCCTGGGCAGGGTGGCGCCTCTGGGAACTCCATTGTTTCTTTTGGCAGCAAGGTTATTAATCTTTCCATGATGATAGGCAATTCTTGGAGGAGAATGGACTGCATTTCATGGTTAACTCCCAAGTCCCCTTAGCTCCCAGGTGCCTGCGCATACAACTCCCAGCCAGATCGGAATATGCTTTCTTTCATCGGAACGAAACAATTTAGTTAACAGAGTATGATCTTACTCACTTTTTAGAAAATAGACCCTTAGCCTGAGTCTGGCAAAATAATAAGATCTCAGAGAACTTTGGATAAATAAAAGTATATGTAATTATATCTTTTTTCTTGGATAGTGCTTCCCTTTTTTTTTGCCTTACTAGAGTGACAATTTAAAAAAATTATTTTGTACTCCATTTCTTGGAGTACAAATACCTTTGGTTATGTCTATCCATAGCTTTCTAGAATTTTCCTGGGTTTCAATGTACAGAAACTTTGTAACACTTTTGAATTAATCTAAGTAATCTCTTTTGGATTAATGATGGTTTGTCAAATGATTTTTAATAAATGGCACTGCTATTGGCCTCGAGCCACCTGCCACCCTTAAGTATACCTTTTCTGGATCAGATATTTTCCTAGCATTAGCCCTCAGGTTCTGATGGAACATGAGTTTTGGTTTACTAACATTTTTGGAATATTTTGAGTACCCACCCCAGATTTTAAAAATTCTAAGTATAACGAGATAATTTTCCACTGGGCTTTTTATAAAAGATAATTTTAAAATGAGTAAAGTGTTCCAGAACACACATCTATCTCTCTCATATCTTGTACTTATTTTCTATGTAGTAGGGAAATAAAATGTGTTAGGAAGGCAAACTGTTCCTCACTGATTTAGAATGTTATGTAGTTTGTTAAGTTGTAAAACAGTTTTATGAGTACAGTTAGTCCCTTTCTTCTCTATTTAAATTTTATTAGATTTTGTGATTTGCTTTGCATGTGTGTATTTGTATTCTTTTGGTCTGGCGAATACAGTGAATAATACTGTCCTGTGATATTTTGATAATATCAATTGATCACTGGGTGGATTTTCACCACATTTATTCAATAAATAAACAGAGCTATATTCCAGTTGTATATTTGGTAGCAATGCTTTATTGAGATAATAAAAGCAGGTTCCTGTCAAAACAAAGAGAATATCACCACACTAATAGGGACACGAGTCACCTGTTCTCTTTTTTTTCCCAAGACCGATCAGTGATGGATCATACCCATTTAAATCATTACATATATGTTTTATACTTGAGCTTCTTCATCTTAAAATACTTTTTGTATTTTTCACATATATACTTTCACATGTTAATGTTCTATCAAGTGAAGGAAAGCCTTGATTTAAAGCTGAGTGATATGCAGCCACTTTTCATATGCTAAGTAAATTCTCTTTGCCAAAAATCATATACTATTTCTATATTGAAAAGATGAGATTAATATCTAACGATATTAAATTTAAAAATAGGTTAATTTTTTTAAGAAAGGGACACATCTGCTGCTCTAAAAACGTAAGCATTTATATGAAAACAATATGCTATTTTAGTATACTTTAACACTTTAACATTTTATTAAAAATAAAAATTGTGTGGTATCAAGATTGAAATAATTAATTTCATTTGTCCACTGAGCTTGAGTCAGAGGGTTGTTGTAAATCGTACTGACTCCTTAGAAGCACTTTTTTATTTTCACTCCTCAGTTAATATATTTTTTATGAAATATTTTAGATAAAATTCTAGGCAAAATGATTTGAAATTGTGTACAGGGGTAATACAAATCTCCAGATGCAAAATGAAATAATGATTTTGAAATTTGGAAAAGAAGTGTTAGAGAAATATAACACAGTGCTTATTCCAGCAAGGCTCTGTTATTAATATCTCATCAATAAATGCTGAGCATTGCTAAGCACTTAATATTCATTCTCTGCCTTAAAGAATTGCAACAGAAACAAACATAGTACTTATGGCAAATAACTTTATTTAGTGCCTATTTCATACCAAAGGGAAGTGTGTCTAATGGTTAGAGAAAGGACTCTGAAACTGGCTTGCTTGGGTTCAACTCTCCCATTATTTATTAACCACATGAATTTGGGCAAGTTAGGTCTTAATTTCCTCCGCTGTTAAGTGGGGGTAATAATTATACCTTCCTCATAGGTTTTGGTTTAGGGGGATGAAGTGAGACTATGGAGTGCTTAGAAAAGTACTTGGCACCTAGTGTATGCAATATGTCTGTTAAATAAATAAACAAAAATGCTAAGCAGAGTTCTTAGGACTTTATATTATACTTCATTTATTCACGTCAGTAACACAATGAGATATGTGCTATTGTTAAATTTTACAGATGTAGAAATTTATTTAAAGACACTAAGTAAAAAATCCAAAATCACACAGCTATTATGTTTTAGGGCTACAACTGACACGTGCCTCACCCTCATGTCTAATTGTACAGCAACTTTGCCTTTGAGCTACTGATGGTCTAGCTGGGAAGATGAAATGGGTGAAAATAAATTTTTGGAAAACCAACCGAAGAGAGTATATACTCAGAAATCGTGCATTTAGATTATACAGTATCACTGATTTTTAAATTGTTGGCAATAAGCTTCTAAGAAGACTTTGCAACTTGAATAGATATTAAGAGTTTTATAACTTAGAGTTTTCATATGTGGAAGCATGTGGGACATTTCAATTTGGGGAAAAATCATAAGAAAAGGTTGTAAAAATGGGATTGACTTAGTATGTCTAATACACATTACTTAGGGAACTTCGCTATTTTATAATGGTTTATGCTAGTGCATAAATGTCGGATAGCGAGGATGGTGCCTTGCTTTAGTGCAGTGGTTCTAAACTGTGGGTTGATTTTATCTCCCAGGGCACATTCAGCCCTATCTGGAGATATTTTTAGTTGTCATAATTGGGGGACCCTACTGGCATCTAATGGGGAAAAGCCAAAGACAGGACCCCAGAGCCAAAAATGATTCAGCCCAAAATGTCAGTAATGCCAACCTTGAGAACTCAAGGTTTTAATGAAAATGAAGTTATTTTTGCATAGAGTGTAATGCACATATATAGTTAAATCCATATATGTAAAATTAATAATATAAACATGTTTTATAATATTAAATAAGCACTTCTGGAGAATTACTTCTCCAACCTAACCAGATTCCAAGAAACATCCTTGAATTATAAACATTTAAAACATTCCAGGCATAGATACTGATATGAAAGGTATTTTTATTTTTTTCCAAAAAGGTATCATTGAGATTTGAATAAAAGGGCAAGAAGGCAAAAACAAAAAAAAGGACACATATGTAATACCCTTTGTAATACTTTAAGCAATAAAAACAAACAAACAAACAAAAAAACACAAAACAAAAAAAAAATTCAGTTCTGTTTTAGATCTACATTTTCCTTTCTTTGTGTTGTTTTGAATGTATCGTTCTCTGTTTTTTCATGAATATCAGCATTTTTTACAATACACTGTAAGTAATTTTTACTGTATGCCAGGTGGTAGCCCACCTCATTAATGTACTAAGTCAATGCATTAAAGTCAATTGAGAGTACTAGATGATATTGGTCTTTTCCCCTAACATCCATTTGGCTGGTGGTACATTCTGGTAGTTTCATGTCCCTTTACCAAAGGAGACATGTGACCTGAGATAACACTAATCTAGATTTGAGGCTGTGAGAAAGAGGAAAACGAAAAAAAGAGTTCAAATTGGAGATGCTGCTTGGTAGAACAATTTCACAACAGTGTTGGTAAAACTGCTTTGTCCTTCAAATGAGAAAGGTATTCTTTGATTATTTGAGTTCCTAGACAATGCTGTTGCTGTTGTAAAGGCATTGCTCTTCTCTCTTTTCAGTATATACAGACTCACTGCCAAAGTTGTGTTTTACTAAACCGCAGTGAATTCTTCACCAAGCCTTCCAGCTGCTGTATGTCCAGCAATTTGCAGGGACTGCCCATCCACATCTGGAGCCATAACAGTTCCAGGTGTGTTTTTTTTTATCTTTATTGTTGAAAGTATTACATACATTCCTCCCCCCTACCCCCCATTTACCTCTCTAGCCCATACCCACCCCTCACCCCAGGCCTTCACCATCCTATTGGCTATGTCCATGGGTCACCCATATATGCGTACAAGTTCTTTGGTTGATCTCTTCCCACCCACCCACTTTGACGTCTGTTCCAGGCCTCTATGTCTCTGGATCTTACACAGCTGTAAAAAAAGAAAGAACTCTTACCATTTGCAACAACGTGGATGGACCTGGAGACTGTTATGCTAAGCGAAATAAGCCAGTCAGAGAAAGACAAGTGTCACATGATCTCATCATATGTGGAATCTAATGAACAAAATAAACTGATGAACTCTGATCCAGAGACATAGAAACATGGAACAGTTCTGGAGGGAGCAGGGTCTGCCATCTATAAACAAATACCTCAGCACTCTACCCTATTCCTTAGCGTTATTAAGGGAGGCAAACGGGGACTCGAGGATTTTAAAAATGCTTTTAGCATTTATTATTTGGAAATAAAGCTTAAATACAAATGCACTTGGAAGAAATGACTGGCATAGATATATATTAGAAGAAAAATAAATGGGGTGGGACAAAGAGCCTGGAAGGTGGGGACATATTGCCCAAGAGTAAAAAGAAGTTAGAGAGCGGTGACTGTTGTGCCTACAATAAAGGTCACCTCTTCTACAGTATTGCTCGGGGCTAGCCCGTCATCCATTATTTCAATAATATTTATTATGTTTCTCTAATGTTTCAGACTTTATGCTAGACTCTTAGACAGAATAGTGAATAGAAAAGGTCTGGTTCCTGCCGTCATGGAGGTTACAGTATAATAGAGGCAGAAATAAGTAAGAGTTTTTAGTGTTGGTATAGAATAGATGAAGGGGCAGGAATTTGGCTTCAAAAAGACGAAGTTAACGACCTTACTCAACTTGCGAGTGCCTCTGAGTCTCAGTTTCAGCAATCTGTGGCTTTCAGTGCAATTATTTTCATTTTATACAGATGGATATAGATGAGGCCTCTAGGGAATATAGTTTACAATGGGCTGTTTTACCTGATAGGAAAACAGAACAACTAGTTGACTAGGGATGTGCGAACTAGATAAGAAAATCAGAGAGAGAACATTTCATTCCACTCAACCTTTAAGTGTACAGTCTGTGGATCCTTATCTTGGCTATTCTGAGGGCAAGGACATGTTGAATAATGTTTAGTTATCAGCTAAAACGGCAGAAGAAAACATAGATATGCTCAAGTAAAAGAGAAGCAATGTTCCCTTAGGCAGAACAAAGGCTTCTGCCCTCAAGATGACTGTGTGAAATGTTTGGAATGTGTGAATTTTGGAGATGCTGCTTGGCCTACGTGTTGACTTGGAGAGTGGCATTCAAGTCCATGGTGCAGGAGGATCACTGACTGCAAGCGACCCGGGGTCTGGTGGTGGGAGCCCTTCCAGGGCTTTCTCACCATGGTTAAGCCTGCCTCCAGAGGCAGTGAAGGTCAAAAGTGTGTTTCACAAAGACAATGGTGGTGGCATATTGGAAAGTGGCTCCACTGTGAGAAAATGAGCAACTATGAGATTATATGAATGGTCCAGGTGAGGAGTGGTGCTTAGTTGAAACGAGCCAGTGATAATTCAAGAGGAATTGAGGAGCCAGAGGTGAAATAGGTACAAGTGTTAGAAGTGAAGTAAGTACAACTTGGAGACAGATTGAACTTAGGAGCCATGAGGAAAAGAGGACAACGCTCATGTTTCTAGCCATGGCAACTAGAAATGATGGTGCCATTAAATAAAATAGGGAAATTGGGGAAAAGTACAATGTTTTACTTTTAGTATTTTGGGTTGGTATTTTGCTTTGGTTTTCTTTTGTCATACATTTAGGGAAAGGAACATGGGGAAAATACATTCCTGCGAGGTATTTTTAAGGCTTTCAAGAGCAGATTGAAGATCTCATAGTAGAGGTGGGGCTCACAGAAGTGGCTTAGAGAGACAATATTTTATACGCAAGCCAGAGCCAATTTTGGATTTTCTTTAAAGATTCAGAATGGTTATAAAACATGGAGCCTCTTTCAAATGCATTAATCAGCATGAGATTATATATGGACCTGTAATTAGGAATCTTGTTTCTTGTGTTTGTGCCACCTCCGCCTTGCAGCCTTGAGGAAATGAAGGAGTGCATGATGGCTGTCATTTAAACGTGAAGACAATGGCTTTTGAAGGATCTGAGATTAATTAGATTACAGGATTGTTACTGCCATGGGACCTTATTTGAAGCAAAGGGTTTAAGTTGCTACTGGGGGTGGGTGGGTGTGTGCATATCGAGTTTCTTCAGACTATCTACATAAATGTGATAAGTCCTCTTCAAATTGCTTTTGACTACATGAACATTACATTTTCTAAAAGGTTCGCCCCCTTTTTCTAATAGAGACCTGTAAGAGATAAGAAGAGAAAGTCCACAATTTAGTGTAAATTGAAGCAGGGAGGGAGTTACAATGATAAAAGACAAAAGATAAAAGGTACAACAAGGAAACATCTAGATTCTAGAGAATCAGGGATTCACAAAATATGATATTTTGGGCACAAAAGGAGAGAATTGCCAAAGGTGTTGCATATATGCCAAATAAAGTTGAAAATTGAGAAAAAGCTCATTGAATGGTTATCAGACTAAAATAACTGATAGCAGAACATTCATTTCTGCAAAGAGCAATTTAGAAAACATAGATTAAATTAATCTAAAAGTGTCCAAAGGATTGAAAGTTGCTGAATGAACTGGCATTTGAGGGACCAAGATCTCAGGGAGAGAAGTCACTGAAGTAGTGTTCTGCACGCCATTTCCCCTCTGACCACTGCTGAGTCTAGCTAGGCTTGGGGGTGATAGGGATGTGGGAAGTAGCCAAGCACTGAAGAGGCAGAGAAAACACCAGAGCTTTGGCAATTTCAAAAGGCCTTGGGGACAAAAAAGCTGGGTTTCAGGACCAAATCAGTTAAGATTTGTTGGGCAAGATCCCCTAGATCAGCGCTTCTCAACCTGTGGGTCTCGACCCCTTTGGCGGTCGAACAACCCTTTCACAGGGGTCACCTAAGACCATCCTGCATATCAGATATTTACATTACAATTCATAACAGTAGCAACATTACAGTTATGAAGTAGCAACGAAAATAATTTTATGGTTGGGTCACAACATGAGGAACTGTATTTAAAGGGCCAGAAGGTTGAGAACCACTGCCCTAGATAAAGGGAAGCATAGAGAATCCTGGGAGTCAGTGCCTTCATCATGTGCACAAGCCAAATTCTTTTCTGAATATGTTTTTTATTGATTTCAGAGTGGAAGGGGAGGGAGAGAGAGAGGTAGAAATATCAATGATGAGAATCACATTGATCGGCTGCCTTCTGTACACCCCCTACTGGGGATTGAGCCCACAACCTGGGCATATGCCCTGACCAGGAATTGAACCATGACCTCCTGGTTCAAGGGTCAATGCTCAACCACTGAGCCACAGTGGTAGGGCTGGACTGGATAAACATTTTATTGAACTTTCATACAATGGAACAGTTTATATCAAAGTAGTGAATATATGTGTCAATATGGGGATGAATCTCATAGGCTTAATAGTGAGCAAAAGAGCCAGACCCAGGAATATATACTGATTCTATTTATGTAAAGATAAAAAACAGGTAAAAATATTTTATGGCGATAGGTGGCAGGGGAGTGTTCACCCTTCGGGGCGGGGGAGGGCTGGTAATGATCCATATCTTGGTCTGGGTGGTGATATCATGGGTGAGTTCACTTTATGAAAATTCAATAAGCTGTATAGCTACAATCTTCTAACTTTACTAAATGTGTCCTCTTTTAATAAAAACTTTACATTAAAAAAGAACTAAACTGTTTTTGAAATGTATGCATTTATAGTAGGGTTAACCATTTTCCTAGGGTGTTTGCCAGCACCTCAGTGAACCTAGTACAGGGAGGTTGGCAATCATAAAAACTTTACGTTTTTAAACCTTTAAATTTAGAAGCTTTAAGTTTTCCATGTAATTACCGTGATCATGAAATCATAGATATTTCAAAGGACTGAGTACATTGGAGAATAGTGTCAGAGGCATTTCTTTCAACAACTGGCTCTTTAATTTTTGGTCTCACTATGGCATTTCTACTCTGATGGTAAGTGAAGCAGAAAGCTTGACTATCAGCCCATCAACTTGAACAGATTTCCAACTAACACGCCCACATGAACTTTATTCTTGGATTTGTTTTCATGTGGCCACTTGAAAATGTATTTAATGGTTGGAGAGAAAAAGAAGTGAATTACTGGGCTTGCTTAATATAGTCTATGAGCAGAATAACTCCAGGACAGAAGGCCAGTAAGGCTGTTGACTTTTCAATGCTGAATTGTTTCTACTTTTCTGTGGGTGTTATTATGCCATCATTCTTTAGTTGATTCTAATAAAATACTTTAAAATCCAATTTTTTAAAAACTTGTGTGCACGAGAATTACCTGGCTAAGTTGTTAAATAATGAATGCATTTGCAAACCCATGCTGAAGACTGATGGAAGAAACACCGCAGGTGATTCTGTGAAGTTAGTTTAGTGAATTGCATTTTGAGAAACACTGCTTTAAGCTTGCCATTAGAGTATCATAGCTAACAGAATGTGAGAGTTTGAATTTGGGGGGGACTTTTCCTATAGGGATTTTTTAAACATAACACAATAATCATAACAGGTTATGGGTCATCTTTATTTGAAGCAAAGGGTTTAAGTTGCTACTGAGCAAAGTGGATGTGAGAAAGCAGAACTTGGAGTTTAGAAGTTGCCATCAGCTTTTAATCATATAATATATATTTCTCAGGCAAAGCTGACAAATGGACCTGTTATTAATTAGGGTGCTCTTGAATTAGTGAGGTTTATGAAACATTTTATAAACCTGGAATTCGGAAGCTACTCCAATGCATATAGTGGAATCATGTGGGATCCACAAAGACCTGTATCCCACACCCCCAACATTTTTGTTCAGCAAGACTTAGATAAAAGACTTTGTCTACAGATTACATCTTTGCTTTACCACCGGTTTGGCTGGAACTAATCAAGGTAAAGCTGAAACCATGACTCAACCCCCGATTACCCCAAGGCATTGATTCACAAAGCCATGAAATAAATAAACCGGGGGGGGGGGGACCACATCTCTTTATCTACATTTGACTTTTCCTTAATGCATATCTAGGAACTTCTCTAAAGCATTGGGCTAAGTTTTGCTGTCGAAATGGACTGCTTTCCCTTTTCAAAGCTGTCACATGTTACCATGCCAATGAAGATTACAGATTATACTAGTACAAAGGAAATGAGCTATAGGATTATGGCAATCCAATTTTAAACTAGCCTCTTAAACTTCTTTGCATCCTGCAGTGCCTGCCGCTGCTACCGATGTTTCTCAGAAAGCACAGATTAGCAATGATGCAGGTGGCAGCATCAAAGTGTGCAGCTGTCAGTGATATTTCGCTGCCCAGCACCCTCTGATGTCTTAACTTTGAAGTCTCTTGCTAATGAAGCAAGAGGAGGAACTAGAAATACTAGCACTCGTGAGGAAAAGATTTAGAATATTGACTTTATTTAAAAGTAAAAATAAGAGTCCAAAGTGACAGCTTTGAGGATTTCAATTTTTTTTTTTTTAAGTCCCATTGTCCTGACTGGTTTGGCTCAGTGGATAGAATGTCAGCCCATGAACTGAAGGGTCCTGGGTTTGATTGTGGTCAAGGGCATGTACCTCAGTTGCAGGCTCTTCCCCAGCCTTAGTTGAGGCATATGCGGGAGGCAACCAATCAATGTTTCTCTCTCTCTTTATTTCCCCTCTCACTTTCTCTAAAAAATAAATAACGATAATAAATAACAACAATAAATACATAAATAAATAGGCTCATTCATGTTTTGACACATAAACATAGTGTTGGCATCTAGAGCATATGACTCGATGAGGGGCCAGAATGGCTGAGAAGATGCTTATATAACTGGGTGACTTAGGCCACTTCAACGTGTGCATTCTTTTCCTTTCCGGTTCCTCCCAAGGAACTTCACTTTCTGCTTTCTCTTTCTTATTTGGCCCCAGAAGACCTCTCCCTTCACCTCTTCCAAGATTCAAATGAAGACCAAGCCTCAAAAGGCAATTCCTCCACTTATGGTTGGAGTTTATTTGTGTTTAATAATCTGGGTGACTGAGTTACTAGTCACTGGCTTAATGTACCTACTTGTCTCCCATTTAGTCTTGCCTCTAAAATTAGACTATTAGCATTTGACTCACTTCCATAATTCAGATCTGCAGTTTTGTGTTTGGCTCCCAATCAAACTGCTCCTTGATGAGCAGTGCCTGGCGTACAGTAGGCGTTCAAATATTTGTTGAATGAATGAATGGTGTTTACCATCTTCATGCCACCCCCTGCCCCACACATTTTTTGTTTTTTGCTTGGTTTCATTTTTTTCTAATATTTCAGGGAAATAGATTAGCAGCATTAGCCCCATGAGAAAGAACCAGGCCAATGGAATGATGAAGAGCTACATTTTGTATATTTAATGTAAAGTGCCAATTGAATATTCTCTTTAAAAGGACGTGTTTACTTCTAATCAAAAGTGGAAAAATATTTTTCTTCATCATCTTCTACCACTTGCTATTCTAAACATGTAGTTTTACTTCTGGTTTGCAACCTGAGCACTGGTGACATGGTGGAAGGATGGGGAAGGTGCAATCATCTGGTTGAGGAGGTGGATAGTCCTTCTCTGCTCTGGCCCATGCCCTTTGCCATCCTTCCTGCTCAGTCTTTGTGTTTTCTAGTTTCTCTCCTATGATCCTGTTGAGAGATACAGTAATCCTCCATTTTTCATGGGGATATGTTCCAAGAACCCCAGCAGATGCCTGAAACTGGTGGATAATACTGAACTCTATATATCCTATGTTTTTTCTTATATGTACATACATAATTTTTCACTTAAAGCAAACAATTTAAAGCTTCTCTTTGGCATATCCAAATTGCCAGCATCACTATACTTACACTTTGGGGCCATTATTAAGTAAAATAAGAGCTACTTGAACACAAGCATGGTGGTACCATGTCAGTTGATCTGATAACCAAGGGCTACTAAGTGCCTTAGGGGTGGGGAGTGTACACACTGTGACTGTGCTGGACAAAGGGATGATTCACTTCCCAGGTGGGATGGAGCAGCACGGTATGAGATTTCCTCACACTATTCAGAATGGGGTGCAATTGCAAACTTATGAATTGTTTATTTCCGGAATTTTCCATTTAGTCTTTTTGGGCTGCAATTAACTGTGGGGAACTGAAAATGTGGAAAGTGAAATCATAAATAAGGGGTTAGAAGTTGCATTATATAAATATATCAAACCAACACATTGTACACCTTACATATACACAATGTTATTGTCAATTATATCTTAACAAAATAAGCAAGTACATAATACAATTTCAATATCTACTTATTTCTCTAAAATAGGATATCAAAAGTGTGAACAGAGGAGGACTTAAAACAGTATCAGCTAGAATATTTGTTTAAAAATGCAGATCCCTAGTCCCACTACAGAGCTACTGATTATGGGTCTTAGGAGATGAAGGTCAGGGGTCTGAATATTAACCAGCACCTTTGGCATTTATATTGCACTCTTGCTTTTGAGACTCAGCTGCCCTGGACCAATGATGTATATGCTCCACGTAGGAAAATTAAATTAAAAACTTCCCCAAATGCTTACACCTCATTTGTAGATATTTCCACATTATAGTAAAAAAAAAAAAAGCACACTTAAAAAAATACAATGACTGCATAAAGCAGCTCTATGTCTATATGCGTATGTTTAAAAATGAAGCAAAGGGGAATTGATTACATCATTTGATAACCATAACTATTGTTGAAGGATAACATGTACTTTTTAAAAAATATATTTTTTTATTGATTTCAGAGAGGGAGGGAAGGAAGGAGAAAGGGAGGAAGGGAGGGAGGGAACTGCCAAAGTATTTTACAAAGTAACTCTTCATTTTGCATTTTCATCAGCAATGTATGATCTGCATTCTCACCAACATTTCATGTAGTCAGTATTTTTTTCTCATCTATAATAAAATAATAAAAGCGTAATATGCCAATCGACCGAACGGCTGAACAGTGTGGAACGACCATCCGGACAACCTTCTGGAAGATCTTCCAGACGAGCTTCCAGACGAAGCCCGGGCTGCAAATTCATACTCTTTTTTAAAAATATATTTTATTGATTTTTTACAGAGAGGAAGGGAGAGGGATAGAGAGTTAGAAACATCGATGAGAGAGAAACATCGATCAGCTGCCTCCTGCACACCCCTGACTGGGGATGTGCCCACAACCAAGGTACATGCCCTCGACCGGAATCGAACCTGGGACCCTTGAGTCCGCAGACCGACGCTCTATCCACTGAGCCAAACCGGTCAGGGCTAAAAAGTTTTATTTGAAAACCAATCATGAATCAGAACTATTATTTTTGCTTTTCCTTGGTTTTCAATTTTTTGAATCTTTTTGTGTGAATCTCTGTACCACTTTTTCTCCCTCCCTACCCCTTACCCGTTCTCTTCTTCTCTAAAACTCTGAGTCCAGTTTCTTTTTCCATAGCGATCCATAACCTATGATCTCATCTTTAACAGTAGGAGCATGGTGTCATGAAGAGAATGATTCTCGCTGTCAGGTCTTGCTCGGATACTTACTAGCTGTGTGATACTGAATAGATTGCCTACCAGCTCTCAGCTCCTGTTGCTTCAGCACTAAAACAATGAACTTACCTTATCATGCTTTAGTGAGGTTTGAATGAGACTAATGTGTGTAAAGTGCTTAACAGGGATGTTAGCAGTCATATTCAATTATTGATTTTTGCAGTTATGAATTATAATGGCCACATGAGAAAGGATGTGTTAAAAAGAAAAGTTGAGTCCTTAAGTTAGGAGACAAATATTGTGATAGTTGTGAGGTTCTGAAGCTATAAAGATGAGCAAGACTTGGTCCTTGCCCTCAAGTTTTGATTGTCTTGTAGGAAAATACAGGTTATAATTTCATCCATAAAATATAGTGTGTTTAGTGCTGTAAGATAATGAAGGATTCATTGAAATCAGGAAAGAGGGAGTGATCAATATTTTAAAGTTCAGGCTCGTTTGCCTTGCTGGGTGTATATACAGAGAAAATTTAAGTCTAGTAGTTGGACTGAGATGTTGACTACAGTGAACATGCTCTCTAAGTGGATGGAGGAATTCTGAATAAGTCACCTAAAAATGAATCCCTCTTATGGGACTCTTATGGAGGGCAGAGGCATAATATATAAAAAGTATATAACCTATGATGCTCTTCTATTATGTACTATCTTGTTTTGGACATTTTGAATACTTCCTGCAGATTCATTGAAAATAACCTGACGTATTAATAAAAACAAATTAGGAACTATGAATCACATTTGCCTCCTTCTCACTTGTGTTTAACGTCTGCAGTTGACACTCCAGATCCCTACGTGGAGCTTTTCATCTCCTCAACCCCTGACAGCAGGAAGAGAACAAGACACTTCAATAATGACATAAACCCAGTGTGGAATGAGACCTTTGAATTTATTTTGGATCCTAATCAGGAAAATGTTTTAGAGGTAAGTGAATCCTTTGGGGCCTGTTAGATGGTCAGCATTCATTTGAAGTTGATGCTTGAGTTTGTCCCCTTCCTGCCTTCGTTCTCCTCAGTTGGATACTATGCAGTTCAGCTGGGCAGCATAGCAGACCTGCTTCTAGGTTGCGCACATCAAGTTATGGGCATCCAAAGAGAAATGCAGTAGTTAGGTAGGAGTGAGAAGAATCTTTTATCCTCCCCATAGGCTCTGGAGAAAACATTTTCTGTTATAAAGATGAGGATCCAAATATAACAGAATAAAAATATTTTCAATTGCCTTTAAAGTAAGGTAAAATAAATTTTCCCCAAAAGGTTGCATTGATTTTCTATAGTAATTTCTTTCTCCTATTCCAAAATAGCATTTGTCCTGTGAGGGAATAAATTTCCACTTTTCAACACACAATAATGAGTAGATCAATTAGGAAAATGAAAAAAATTATCATTTTATTTGAAAATATAGTATTCAGAAAGAAAAAACAAGTATTGTTACCAGTTGAATATTAAAGATCTTACATGTCTGTCACACGTCATTTAAGAACTTTTTTAATGTGGTTGAGATTTTAGCTATAATTTTTAGAGATCCAAGGGAAACTTAAATGTGTGCTCTATTTTTTGTATTCTCTTAGATCACATTGATGGATGCTAATTATGTTATGGATGAAACTCTGGGGACAGCAACATTTCCCATATCTTCTATGAAAGTAGGAGAGAAGAAAGAGGTTCCTTTTATTTTCAACCAAGTAAGTAATGCAGCAGAATTAATTTTTCAACTTTTTATCAGATAAAATGTATTTTCTCTTGAAAGTTGGGTTTGATACTTGAAGATTTATGTAGCATATGTTTAGTTATTTCTCTTTTTTCTTGAAAGTTGGGTTTGATACTTGAAGATTTATGTAGTATGTGTTTAGTTATTTCTCTTTTTTAAAATATCTTTATTGATTTCAGAGAGAGAGATAGCATCATCAATGAGAGAGAGTCATTGATAGGCCGCCTCCTGCACGCCCCCTACTGGGGATTGAGCCCATAACCTGAGCATGTGCGACTGGGAATAATCGAACCATGACCTCCTGGTTCATAGGTTGATGCTCAACCACTGAGCCACGCCGGCTGGGCTGTATTTAGTTATTTCTTTATGAGAGTGTTTGTTTGTTTTTTAATAAAAAATTTTGTTTTGCTTTTTACTTCCTGTCCTAATCTTCTATTATTCTGATATATATGAACTTTGGTTGAGACATTATCTACAAAAGACATTCATCTCTTTTGCTGCTTCAAATGATGACACTGAGATTAAGCAATGTCTGTGGACTCCACATGAACTTTGGTTGAGACATTATCTACAAAAGACATTCGTCTCTTTTGCTGACACTGAGATTAAGCAATGTCTGTGGACTCCATTGGCACATTTAACACAAAACATTTGGGAGGGTAAAGGAAGATGTAAACTCTGAGAATACTGCCACCCAGAGAGAGAATGACTGAGTGAACACAAAGAAAACTGTTGGGACATCCAAACTATTCAAAAATTACATGTTTAGTAATAAATTAAGCCTGTGTAGAGGAGTATTTCTGTCTTAAACAATCCTCAAATAATTAGAGCCTAAGGATAAAGAGGTCAGCTGAACGCTCATGAGGTTATTGTTATCTTTATGTTTCTAGGTTTGCTGCATTCTTGTTTATTTATTCACTTATTTGTTTATTTGCTTTTTAACATTAAATTTATTGGAGTGACATTGGCTAATAAAATTATGTAGGTTTCAAGATTACAATTCTACGATACATCATCTGTATGCTGATTGCCACCACCCACAGTCAAATATTCTTCCGTCATCATATATTTGACCCCCTTAAGCTACCCCTGGTAATCACCAGACTGTTTTCTGTGTCTGAGTTTTTATTAGTTTGGTTTTTTGTTGTCCATTTATTGCTTTCAGTTTTATATCCCACATTTGAGTGAAATATGGTTCTTGATTTTTTCTACTATTTCGCTTAGCATGGTAATTTCAAGATCCATCCATGTTGTCACAAATGGCAGTTTCATCTTTTCTTTTGGCTGAGTAGTATTCCATTATTTATGCACACCATATCTTCTTCATCGAGTCATCTATCGAAGGGCACTTTGGCTGTTTCTAAGTCTTGGCCACCATGAAAAATGCTGCAATAAACACAGGGCTGCATATATCTTTGCGAATAAATGTTTTCAAAACTTTTGGATAGATACCCAGAAAAAAGGTTGCTCGGTTGAATGGTAACCTTATTCTTAATTTTTTGAGGAGCCTCCTTACTGTTTTTCATAGTGGCTGTACTAGTTTGCATTCCTACCAGCAGTGAATGAGAGTTCCTTTTCCTCCACAACCTCTCCAACACTTCTTATTACTTATCTTGTTGATAATAGCCATTCTAACAGGTATGAGATGGTATCTCATTATCGTTTTGATTTGCATTTCCCTAATAGCTAGTGAAGCTGAGCAGCTATTCATGTACCTGTTGGCCTTTTGTATGTCTTCTCGGGAGAAGTGGCTGTTCAGGTCCTCTGCCCATTTTTTAATTGGATTGTTTGGTGTTGAGTTGTATGAATTCTTTATATATTTTGGATATTAACCCCTTGTTGGAGCTGTTGTTTGCATATATCTTCTTCCATTCTTTTGGTTGCCTTTTTTATTCTGTTGGTCATTTCTTTTGCTGTGCAGATGCTTTTCAGTTTGATTTAGTCCCATTCATTTATTTATGTGTTTACTTCCCTTGCCTTTGGTGTCAAATTCATAAAATCCTCTCTAAGACCAAAGTTTATAAGTTTAGTACCTTTATTTTCTTCTATGTAATTTATTGTTTTGGGTCTTAGATTTAGGTCTTTGATCCATTTTGAGTTAATTTTTTAATATGGGGACAAACAGTACTCTACCGTAGTTTCATTCTTTTGCATGTGGCTTTCCAATTTTTTCAGCACTGTTTATTGAAGAGGCTTTCTTTTATCCATTGCATATTTTTGGCTCTTTTGTAAAAAATTATTTGCCCACATACATGTGGCTTATCTCTCAATTCTGTTCCATTGGTCTGTGTGTCTGTTCTTTTGCCAATACCATGCTGTTTTGATTATTGTCACTTTGTAGCATAATTTGAAGTTAGGGAGTGTGACACCTCTGGCTTCATTCTCTCCTACCCCCCCACCCCTCACCCCCA
>NW_005360273.1:256427-279389 GCF_000412655.1 Myotis brandtii | reverse complement strand
TTTCTTTTTCTGAAATTTCATTGTTAGTATATAGGAATACAATAGATTTTTATATATTGACTTTGTATTACTGAATGTGTTTATTGTTTCTAATAGTTTTTTGGTGGAGTCTTTAGGATTTTCTATACAAAGAATCATTATCTTCAAAAAGTGACAATTTTACTTCTTCATTCCAAATTTGGATGCCTTTTATTTCTTTCTCTTGCCTGATTGATCTGGCTAAGACTTGAGGTGAGGGTTGGAATGGGAAGTAGATGAGGGAGATATATGCATGTGCTGAAAAGAATCCACTATACAGTGAGGTTAGTATCAATGACTTATGTACAGACTACAGTTGCAAGACTAAATAAAGGCAGACTGTGTTGTGAGAGGAGGAGTACAGGGATAGTGCTGCAACACTAGGTGATTTTGAACATGTTGAGCATGAACATAGTGGTTAATACCTTGGTTTTTGAAGCCAAGCACTTTGGTGTTTAAATTCCAGCTCTGTTTCTTACCAGCTATTTCATCCTGGGAAAATCAGTTAGCTCCTCTGTGCCTCAATTTACTCATTTGTAAAGTGGAGATAATATTTCATAGAAGAGTTAGGATTTACATATAATATATACACTGAGTGGCCAGATTATTATGACGTGGTTAATACCTTGGTTTTTGAAGCCAAGCACTTTGGTGTTTAAATTCCAGCTCTGTTTCTTACCAACTATTTCATCCTGGGAAAATCAGTTAGCTCCTCTGTGCCTCAATTTACTCATCTGTAAAGTGGAGATAATATTTCATAGAAGAGTTAGGATTTACATATAATATATACACTGAGTGGCCAGATTATTATGACCTGCCAGATTGTTATGACCACCCATCAATACTTCATTGACACTTCCCAAAATACTGAATATTGAAAACTTCCTAAGCAAATACTCTCAAGGTTTTATTATTATTATTATTTGCATAACTAATTCACTTCATTGTACTGATGGGGTAGTCATAATAATCTGGCCAGTCATAATCATCTGGCCACTCAGTGTATATATATCATATAATCTGTATTACATTTATATATTTACATGTCTAATATAATTTAATGTAATTTATATGAAATGTAGATTGCATGTTACTTATATATTTATTAACTATACAGTTTATTTTATAGTAAATATCCTATCTAATAATAGACAAACAGGGTAATTGACTGTACCTTCGCTACGCTTCCCATTGGCTAATCAGCGAGATATGCAAATTAACCGCCAACAAAGATGGCGGTTAATTTGCATATGTAGGCACAAAGCGGCCGAGCAAAGACTGAAGGCGGCTCCAGCCGGAACAGCAAAGGCTTTGAAGGCAGCTCCAGCCGGAGCAGCGATCAAAGCGGCTCTGGCTGGAGCAGCGATCAAAGCAGCTCCGGCCAGAGCAGCAAAAACTTTGAAGGCGGCTCCGGCTGGAGCAGCGAAGGCTTTGAAGGCGGCTCTGGCCGGAGCGAAGGCCTGGGTCCCCGATGCCGAAGGAAAACCGGTGCAGGCAGCCAGGGGAAGGGAAGGCCTATTGCACGAATCTTTTCATGCAACAGGCCTCTAGTATAATAATAATTGGTTATAGAAATATACATATGAATAGTATGCACTCATAGATGTGTGAAAACATACATATAGTGCTTACAACAGTTCCTGGTACATGTAAGTACTATGTAAATGTTGTTTTTATTGTTGCTGTTATTATACTTTGAGAAAAAGGTAGAATTTCAGCAGGCAGAGAAGCTGTCATGGCCATTCTAAGCAGAGGAGACTGCAAAAGCATGGAGTCTTAAAATAGAAAGCAAGTTGGGGCATGGCAAGTTACAGGGTTTGGCGGCTACATGTTGGTGAGTAGTAGGGTAAAGAGTTTAGAGGTGGAAGGCTAACTTCCGCAGACCTTACCTATGACATGTTGCTAGTATCAGTCCTCAGTAAAGTTTTTGAGGGCTTTGTAAGCATGAATTGGCCTTTCCAAAGAATAATGTTATTTCCGCCCATCAGTCTATGACACAAAGACTGATTATAAGAAAAGATATTGTAGGAAAACATGCATTTCCTCTCCCCCTGTCATTTCCTAAGGTTAGGTGTGTAACCCCAAGGCCTTCTACATTCCAGAATTTAAAGTAGCTTACGTAATTATTTTCCTTAGAGTGCCTGAGAAAACAGCTGGCCAACTTCTTTTATTACCCTGTTCTCCAAAGTCCTTTGCAGTTTTTATCTGGATGACAGTTCTTGAGCTGGGGACCTGTGATGGCAGTGGAGGGGAAGGTAAATGCCTGATGGCCAGTTGGAGAGCCTTGACCTTCCCCAGATCATGTGTCCTGCCCTCTGCCAGCCATCCAGCCTCTCCTCATTTCTGAGTCCCTGTCTTTCAGAAGGGGACAATCTTCCTTCTACAATGTTCACAGAGGCTGTAAGAGAGGACAGGCTGTGAAAGAACAAATTCTTCAAGCCAAGACATTATTAGCAAAAATTCCTTCAAAATTTTGTCATCTAAAAGTTAATACTGAGTCAACAGAGAGTGATTTCTGCAGCCAGGAGCTAGCTGGAAGAAAAATAGGAGCTTCGAGTGGAGAATGCAAGACTCCCAAGGGCCCGCTCTGCCTCCTTAGGGTCGAAACCGGAAACCTGGAGACCCAAACCTCCCTCTAGGATGTTTGAGTTGTCATTCTTTCTAGCTGATTCTTACTTTCTTCAGCTCTAAAGTGAAGGTTTCCATTAACTTATTTCTAAGATCTTTTCTAATTTATAAAATTTTGTGATCTAGAAAGAATACTTTCTTCTTTATTTGAACATTTTATCCCAAAGTCTTCGATTCCTCCCATTTTAAGGGTATAGAAACAAAATAATCATAATACAATAATGAAAATCTTTATTATATAATTTCAAAATACTGAACTGTGAATGGATTATTTTTTAATATGAGCATTTAAGCTTTTATTGGGCACCTAAAACTTTGCTACATATTAAGAAAAAAGTTCTATTTTCAAGGAACTAATAATCTGGAAATAAGTAGACATTCATGTGTAAATTGATAATTAATATAATAAACAGTATCATGAGGCATCCATTCATTGATTTACTTACTTGTGAGTTGTTATTAAACACGTGTTATTTTCCAGGCTATGTCCTAGGAGATGGGCAAGCAGCAGGGGACATGATAGATGATGTTCTGGTTCCCAGGGAGCTTGCATTCATGGGGAAGGCAAATAGGCAACAAAAAGCAAAGAGATAATCAACACAGCATCAGCCAGGATAAATACTATGAAGAAAATAAAATAGAGGGAGGTGATAGAGAACAGTTGGTGGGTAATTACTAATAAAGTTTATATTGTCAGGGTAGGCCTTTCAAAAATATTATATTTTCCCCAAATTTTATTATTAAAGTTTTTGAGCAAATAAAAAGTTGAAAGATTTATAAATTGAAAATGCTTATAATTGCTGCCCTTACTCTACAATAAACATCGTACTGTATTTGCGTTGCCACATATGTCTCCATCTATCCTTCAGTCAAACCATCTTACTTTTCTGATCTGTTTAAAAACGAGCTGTAGACATTATGCTTCATCCCTATACACTTCAGCATATTTACTAGGGTGTAGTATTTGCATACTAAATTTTAAAGTGCCCAGTAAATAGTGCTGACGATCTGTACAATAAGAGTTATAAGATGGAATTATTCACTAATTTCACAAACAACTATTGAGCACCTACTGAGTCGCAGACAGTCTGTAGGCACTTCCTATTCAACGATGAACAAAACCAAGAATTCCTGCCCTCCTGGAACTTACCTTACTTAGTAAGATCAACAAGAAGCTAGATAAGTAAAATATACTTGTGTTAGATAGTGATAATAAGTGCTAAATAAACCAGGAAGGAGGAGAGGAGAGAATATATAGTAAAGGGGGTTGCAAATTAAGTTTAAAAACTGTGGCTAAGAAAAGCATCTCTGATGATATCTGAGGGCAGAAAGGTCCCGAAGGAGTTTGCCCGGCATGTTGACTATCAGCAAGGGTGAGAGTATGGCTGGAACATAAAGGCCATAGGGAGAATGACAAGTGATGAGGACAGAGAGGCCAAGGAGGATGGGGATGTAGCGGACAATTGTGGGTTATAGTGGGTATCAATGGCATAATCTTGTCCTTAAAGGAAGGATGCAGTTGGACCACTAAAGGGCTGGAAGGCCATTCTAGTGGAGAGAGCAGCCTGAGCCTTTGCTCATAGTCACGGGGCCAGACAGGACAGGCGTGTTCGGGAAACAGTGTCTAGACGTGATGGAGCAGAACATTCATGCATGAAGGGAGAGCAGGTACATTGGGGATCAGATAATAGCAGAGCTCAAATCAAGATGTTGGAATTTGGATGTTATCTTACTGACAGCAATGAGTCATGGAAGGTTTTTGACAGGTAATGGGGAACTTAGGGCAAACGGGATTTGGCTTCTTTCTCAGAAGTGTTAGTAAGCAAAAAGTTAGTAGGTAAAATGATGCAGAGAGCGTTTGATACCGAAAACGAAAAGTTGATGCAGCGTTAGCAGACTTCTGTGGAAAGTGATGAGTCTGAGGAGTACAGGGTGACTTGAGGAAAATAAGTGTAGCTTCTTACAGCTTTAATGTGTCACTGAGAGCTGAATGGAACGATTGCTTAGTGGCAGTGAGGGTCAGCTGACATTGGGAAGCAGGAACTTACAAAGGGTCCAGCTCTTCCTGAGACTATGATTTATCACTCACCTCAACTTTAGAATTTTTTTTTTTTTAGGAGAAAACCAAATATAGGGCTAGATCCACAGGGTTGGTTTTCCAGCTAGCATGTATAAAATCTGGGTGAGGTTGTGTTTGTTGGAGCCATGAGATTGAAGAACGAACATCAGAGTTGTCTTTTGAGAGACACTGGTGGGACCCACTGTCTTCGACCCCAGGTTCAGCATCAGACAGCCATGCCTGGGTTGGAATCATGATTCTGCTACTTCTTCACTGTATGATGTTGGACAAGTTTGTTTGTTTGTTTTTCCTATGCATCCTCGTCTGTAAAACAGGGTTATATATATAGATAGTGCCTATCTCTTAGGATTGTCATGGTTAAATGAGTTAATGCATGGACACTTTTGGAAAACAGAGAAAAATTGCACTTCTTCATTCTCTAGATGAAAAATCAGTTTGTTTTGGCCAATACTTTGAAGAATGGAGCCTCTAAATTTACATTATATCGTGTTTCAATTTGCCATCTTTATTGAGAAATTAGTGTTAGTGTTTAAAAATGGTCATGTCTCATGGCTTCTATTATATCTAATTTTGGCTGATTTTTTTTATTATTATTACTTACTAATGATTGCAACTTGAAAATGAATAAGATAGTTCTATAGGAGAGATAGTGGCAAAGCTTTAAAAAAATGGTAATTTTGATGGTGAGTTCAGTAGTTCTATAGGAGAGATAGTGGCAAAGCTTTAAAAAACGGTAATTTTGATGGTGAGTTCAGAATATAAAGATAATATCAAGATGATTGTATTGGAAAACTATGTATTGATGTGTGAAGACAAAGACTACAATTCACCTAAGAGAATGAGACAAAGCAGGGTTTGGAGGGAAAATAGGAGAATGTTATCATTTTGTGAGAAATTTGAGGAATCTTTGGCTAAGATGTGATGCCATCAGATTGATACAGAGCAGAGTTCAAATGTAGGCCCAATAATTCCTGGCTTTAAGAGAATGCATTTTTATTTTGGGATACTAGCAATAGGAGCTTAAGTGAATCTTTTTTTTTTTTGACACTTGTGCAATTTATAAGTTTTAAATTTTAGGGCATTTTAGAATGTTCTTGTGTCCTTGGGGTCCATGACTGTACCTAAATTCCTTCAGGGAGTAGAACACCATTGCATACCCAGCCTGACCCACATCAGCCACTTGAATCATTTTTGGATGAATGGATAAGTGATTACACTTATGGGAAATACAGAGAACCTGGGAAGTGCTCAGACGGGTGTGACGAAAGTGAATGAAATTTAAAAGAGTGAAAAACTAGAGCGTCTGAGAGATTCCCGTTTGAAGAAAGAGTATTTTGGTTACATAGTAGTGCTTTAGGAAATGGTTATTTCTTATGGTAGCTAATGATTACAAGCTCTTTCAGAATCTCCAATGTCCACTGGGAAGGAAAAAGGACCTTAAATTAAGGAAAGAAAGCTATCACCCAATGTAAGGAGGAAAACTCAGTGTGATAGAGTGGAACGTGGCTAGAAGGGAAGAGTGTATTTTTAATCTTTGAAGTCTTTGAAGAGGATCTGGGATATTTGGGGCTGGGGGAGGGGGGAGGCACAATTATCCTGAATTCTTGGGTGATAGATTAGATTATTTCTGGTAGTAAATACTGATTTTATTTTATGAGGAAATCACATGTTAACTGGACTTACTATGGTAATCATTTTGCAATATATACAAATATCAAATCATTATGTTATACAACTGAACCTCATATATTATTTTATGTCAATTATATCTCAATAAAAGAATAAATGTTAGTGTTATAGAAAGTCATATGTATTTTAAAAATGATTTTAGAAGTATCTTACTCAATTTTAAAGATGTAAAATTTATTTAGCTGTGACCTAGCTGGTATTGGCAGGGTTGTCATTTCTGTGTGCACCTCCTTGTTAGAGCCACATCTGGTTTAAAATTATTTAACTGTTTGCATCTTTTTGTAATAATAATTTTAAAGGACCTTCTTAATGCCAGGCTCTATGCTTATTACCTTAGCTTCATTGTTTCAAAATGACCCTGGAAAAATTTGCAAAAGAATTATGGGTTAAATAATTTCAAAATTAATTATGTCTGAAATGGCTTTTTGTGTTTTTATTTTTTTAGTAGTTTCTCTGCTCTAGTTCCTCACCCCCACAATGAAACACCTCCCATTGCAAGCATCTACAATTGTTCTCATGCTGGAATTCAAAGAAGAGAATGTTGTTTCCCCACAAGAATGTACAATGAGTACAGCCCGCTCTTGCATTTATAGTTCCTAGAAGAGGTGGAATTCTTCTCATTTGTTCTGAACTAAATATGATGGGGTGGGGAAGAACTGGGGAAATTTGGTCACCTTTCCTTCTGAGTGCCTTGATTAAGATGAGCAACCTGGTTGACTGACATGGAGAGATGCTTCATGCAGTGTGTGGGAAGAAGTTTACAATAATTGTGTAATGCACAGGAAGTACATATTTTTATGGCTATTTTATCTGAATCACATGTTGCAAGTAAAAGGTGTGGAGAGATGGTGAATATCAGCCTCCCAGCATGTCTGAACAGAGTGCAACAAGTGGGAGAGTTTACTACTTCCTCCTGATTGTGGGTGATCTACTTGGGCAGCGGGCGGAAGTAAGGACCAGAACCATGGCAACACATCCTGTTCTCCTCCAAATGGCGGGAAAATCCTGTGTCTTCTCTTCTCTCATCCCTCCTCCATTTAAAGAGTCTTATCGGTCTGTATAAGACTGTGAATGACGTAGCCAAGAAACGTGGATGGACGTGGAAGGGACATAATGATCAGACACAGAGCATAGTTGATTTTTCTTTGTACTTATTAAGTTGTGAGGACAAATAGGCATCAGATATATTCAGGCATTGAATACTTTAATAAATAAACTGCAGGGGGCTTGCCAGTTGGGGAGCCAGCTTTTCTCTGAACACTTTCTGTTAGGAGGTGACATCTTAGAATAGGAAGCCTATTCCAGCTTTGGATCTTCCATTTATTAGAAAACTCCATATTGAGTTGTAATATTGTGGGGTTTTTAAAAATGTCTGTTCTCCCATGGTGCTTTTGACCTCTCAAGATAAAAACAGTAAATCTAATCTCATTTTAATAGCAGCTTTCCTGTATTTATTTACTTATCTATTTATTTATTTACCTATTTATTTATTGCAACAGACTATGCTTCTACCCATGTCTTGTTTTCCTTACTAAACATCTAAAGTAATCTCATTCTTTGTAATTCTTTTCTTTTTCTTTTTTAAATAGTTTGTATTGATTTCAGAGAGGAAGGGAGAGGGAGAGACAGACTTGACTGACATGGAGAGATGCTTCATGCAGTGTGTGGGAAGAAGTTTACAATAATTGTGTAATGCACAGGAAGTACATATTTTTATGGCTATTTTATCTGAATCACATGTTGCAAGTAAAAGGTGTGGAGAGATGGTGAATATCAGCCTCCCAGCATGTCTGAACAGAGTGCAACAAGTGGGAGAGTTTACTACTTCCTCCTGATTGTGGGTGATCTACTTGGGCAGCGGGCGGAAGTAAGGACCAGAACCATGGCAACACATCCTGTTCTCCTCCAAATGGCGGGAAAATCCTGTGTCTTCTCTTCTCTCATCCCTCCTCCATTTAAAGAGTCTTATCGGTCTGTATAAGACTTGGGAGAGTTTACTACTTCCTCCTGATTGTGGGTGATCCACTTGGGTAGCGGGCGGAAGTAAGGACCAGAACCGTGGCAGCACATCCTGTTCTCCTCCAAATGGCAGGAAAATCCTGTGTCTTCTCTTCTCTCATTCCGCCTCCATTTAAAGAGTCTTATCAGTGAATGACGTAGCCAAGAAACGTGGATGGACGTGGAAGGGACATAATGATCAGACACAGAGCATAGTTGATTTTTCTTTGTACTTATTAAGTTGTGAGGACAAATAGGCATCAGATATATTCAGGCATTGAATACTTTAATAAATAAACTGCAGGGGGCTTGCCAGTTGGGGAGCCAGCTTTTCTCTGAACACTTTCTGTTAGGAGGTGACATCTTAGAATAGGAAGCCTATTCCAGCTTTGGATCTTCCATTTATTAGAAAACTCCATATTGAGTTGTAATATTGTGGGGTTTTTAAAAATGTCTGTTCTCCCATGGTGCTTTTGACCTCTCAAGATAAAAACAGTAAATCTAATCTCATTTTAATAGCAGCTTTCCTGTATTTATTTACTTATCTATTTATTTATTTACCTATTTATTTATTGCAACAGACTATGCTTCTACCCATGTCTTGTTTTCCTTACTAAACATCTAAAGTAATCTCATTCTTTGTAATTCTTTTCTTTTTCTTTTTTAAATAGTTTGTATTGATTTCAGAGAGGAAGGGAGAGGGAGAGACAGACAGAAACATCAATGATGGGAGAGAATCATTGATTGGCTGCCTCCTGCACGCTCCCTACTGGGGATCGAGCTCACAACCTGGGCATGTGCCCTTGACCTGAATTGAACCTGGGACCCTTCAGTCCACAGGCTGATGCTCTATCCACTGAGCCAAACCGGCTAGGGCTATAATTTTATTTTTCATCTCCTCTTTGGCAAAGACTCCATTTGAAATTTTGAAATGGGGAACAGACATAATGTGTTGGGATGTGATCTAAGCAGTACTTTCATTAGTAGAACAGACAGCAATTACATTAATTGTTTAGAAGTCATTCACATTTTTTATTTATAACTGAACTATGATTCATCTGAGTATGTTAAAAAATAAAAACCATTTTATTAGGATTCTTGATGATTTATTAACTTCAAAGTAATATTTAAATGCTGCTTTGATGAATGAAGGTTCATAGCGTTCGTTCCATACATAACAAAAACTATCTGGGTTGGGCCAGTCCATGATTTTATCTTGAGAAATAATGAGATGTTCTTGGTAAGAAAAGGTTGCCAGACATTCTTCCTCTCACATACACATGCACAGTAATTCAACAAATATTTATTGATTATGTGTTATATGCCAAATACCGTGCAATGAACTAGAAATAGAGACCTATATAAGACAGAATTTAGAATTTAGTGGGAAAGACAAATTTTTGTACAGATGATTTCAATACTTTTTCTTACTCATAAAATTCAGTACTAAGAATTATGCATGAACTTATAACCTTTTGAAAGGCTCCTTCTCGTTTGTTTTTTTCCATCCCCTGAAACCATAAAGAAAACAAAACCAAATATCTATAGCACTTTATGTTAGTTCTAAAAATATCCTCTTCATGTTTGAAGAGGCATATTCTAGTTTTGTTCTATTTGAAGATATTGAATAGGTTAACTCTAACTATATTCTTATAGTAACCAATATTAAAAAAAATAATAGCACCATCTCACAATTGTGTAACAACCTTCCAAACACATTCTCAGTTGGTTCTTATGGTTACACTAGAGGTCCAGTGCACGAATTCGTGCACTGGTGGGGTCCCTTGGTCTGGCCAGCGATTGGGCCGATTGGGGCCTTCTCGCCCAATCCTGATCAGGGCCAATTGGAGCTGATTGGGCCTGCTCCCATGGAGGAGGTACCACGGGAGGTTGGCCTTGGGAGCGCACTGACCACCAGGGGGCAGCTCCTGTGTTGAGCGTCTACCCCTGGTGGTCAGTGTACATCATAGCAACAGTCTACCAGTCATTCAATCGATCAGTCATAACGGTCAATTAGGCTTTTATTTATATAGATTATTTATAACTAATGGCAAGGAGAGTGTTGATAAGGCCTTTCTATACAATAGGTTCATAGTCTTGGAAAGACATCTTTTAATATCCCTTCTGCTTTGTGGATATTAGGCACTCTCTTTTCCATTGGCGGGATGGGGTTCTCCCGTAAGTTTGGCTGGCTTACATAGTGTTGACAAAATAAAAACCTGAGCCCCACATTGCACTTGGAGATGTTTCTTGACCTGACCACAGTTGGTTGGTCCCTAGGTCCTTGGATAGGTGTTCTGTCTTGTTCACTACAGCCCGCACACATTGCAAATGCACACCTAGGCTTCTTTTAACCTTCCAACCACTTCAGCCTCTGGTTTTGAGGCCTGGGCACAGCTCCTGAATAATAGACACAGCATCTTTATAGGTTTTAGAGCTCAGACAAGTTTTATGTTCTGTGAAATAATGATTGTAGAACTATATTTCATTTTAGTGAGTGAAGAAAAATGCCATACAGAGGCAATTCTTACGTTCGCTAAAAATGACTTTAAGTAGATTTATATTGTAAAAAATAGCAAAAAAATTATTGAACTATACCTGTAATTTAAGGTCTTCATGGAGCTATGTCACTTTTATTCTTAGGGTTTTTGTTTAGGTTAAAAATAATCCGCCACTCAACAATTATTTTGACTTTGTTTGCATTATATGTAACACACATCTATTTATGACCTAACCTAATAAATCTCTTACAGGTCACTGAAATGATTCTGGAAATGTCCCTTGAAGTTTGGTAAGCACATTAATTTTGTTCGGTGGAAGATATTGTGAGAGCTCCATTGATTTATTTTGTTAAAAAGTATACTTTTTAGGCCTGGGGCTGGGGTGGGAGTGGGCTAGAAGGGGCCAATAGGGGAACAGGAGGATATATGTAATACTTTCAATAATAATGATTAAAAACATAATAAAATAAAAAGTATGCTTTTAATATATGAAATAATTATAACAGCCTTTTACTATCAAAATGCATTAAATGTACTTTCTTTAGCTCCTTTTTAGTAGTTACAACATTACAACATTAAAAAATAAATCTAATATTCTTTGATTAATTTTCCCGTTGTTTGTTGGTTAAATAATAGATGTCAAAAATAAGGGCTTTTTAGAAAGGGCCCTCCCTTAAGTTATTTTTCTATTCCAATAGAAATGAATACAGTTATTTAAGCCTATTTTCTATTGTTGATTTAGATAGAAATTCAAAAACACAAAAGTGAACAGGAAAACTAGAAAGAGGAAAATCTGAAAATTGAGACCAATTTGTCATAGTAATTGGCAGGACTAAAAATGGTCAAGTTCCATGAAAGGATGTTGCTCTTTCAAAGTGGGTTCTAAGAAATGAAAGTTGGAAAGTCATTTATTTATTTTCAAAGGGTGACTCTGAGGGGAGTCAGGCCTGTCTTGGGAATGAGCTGATTTCTGATCCAATGCAGGATTCAGACCTCACCTCCCTCAACCTCTCTTTGTACTTTCCTGTTGAAGTGGGTTTTACCAAAGTTACTAGTACACATTTTATTTATACAAACGTCACATAAATGAGTGTCACATTCTCTTGTGATTTTCCAAATGTATGATAATGATGCCCTGGCATTCAGTTTAGACATTTCTTTCTCTTATTTTAATCTCTGGAACAAGTTGACTTTGTAAATGATTGGCATAAATTACCACAATCCCTCAGTTTATGCGAGGAAGTGTCAAAGGACATTTCAAGTTACTGTGTTGCATCATTTTGCATTACATTAACTCTTACTTAAAAGTGATTTATTTTGGCATGAGATTAGAAATATTTTTATTTGACTATGCAAGTAATGCTATTTATTTTCCTGGGAAATGGTCTTCACTGGTATATTTAAGACCATTATAAAACCCAGTTATAAAAGATGCAGAAAAGAATCACAAGTAGTGTACATATGTGTCCAGAAGCAATTTATTATATATTTACAATGAACTTTAATCAAACCCTATTTTTATATGTTAACTTATATCTTGATTTTAAGTGGAAATGTTTTCTTTCAAGAAAAATTCAATTTCCCATAGAATATCTTCCATTAAATATAAGATAAAATTTTTAAAAAGAAAGCAAACTAATTAAAGATAATACCTAAGAGAAAGAAATAAAGTTACTAAAGTTACTAAAATAACATATTTATAAAATTATTCAGCATTTAAAGTTTTTCTTCCAGATATTTCATACTGATATCTTCTAAACATCTATGTTCATTGCTCTGTTCATAGATTTCTTTAAAAAATCATGCTTCTTATTGTTAGTGTAAGATAATGATTATCATTGTACAATACAAAAAGCATGAGTCCCAGAATGAGAAGTCCTGGATTTAAATCTATTACCTGCTAATTATGTTAATGGTTGAAACATTTCTAATCACTTTTTTTTACTCATTTGTAAAAGAAGAAAAGAGTACTTTATATCTATTATGATTTAATAAGGTGGTGTTTTTTTCCTAAAGATCATATATTATAGGAAACTTTTACACATATACACCACATGTTCATAGTGGTACTGTTGTAATAGTTAAAAATAAATTGGAAGCAACGTCAATGTTCATGGATAAGCAAATCATGCTACATTCATATATTGAAAATATTCCACAATAGTAAAAATATTTGAATTAGTTCTAGCTACATAAACAGAGATGAATCTCATAAACAAAATGTTCAATGAAAAAAATAATTTGCAGTATACATACAGTTGGCAGCATTTATATAAAAAAATTAAACCTGAAAAATGACTCTTAGGGACATAAATATATATTGTAAAAGTATAAAGAAATTTATTGAAATAAAGAGCAAATTTAAGATAGTAGTTACTTCTGAGGAGTGAAAAGGGAAAAAAATGAGGAGGATTCAGAGACAACTGTGCAGGTAAGATTTTTATTTCTTTAAGTGATTAGAATTTACCCAATTTAACATATTATAATAAATACTAATAGAAAAGAGTTTACCCCAAGACTTGACTTTAAAAATGCTAATTTACTATCTTATTTTCCCCACCTTATTACATAATCTTCATAATAATAAAATGTAATAACTGTGTAATTCAATGCTATGATATAGTATAATTTAATAACCTTATTATATGATAATACAGTTAAATGATCTTTTCACTTTCTTCCCTTAAGGTAGATATCCAGAAATAGAATTACTAGGTCAAAGGAAATACACATTTTAATTATTTTTGGTGCTCATTGCCTAATTGCTTTTCAAAAGTGTTTTTGCAAATTTATATTTTCAAAATATATGCATGAGAATAACAGTGTTACTTTACCTTTTCCAGTAGTAGAAAGTAGATATTTTAAATATTTTTGAATAATTAATTTAATAATAACTCTACTTTATAATTTTGCTAATGAAATTAAATATTTATTCTTCTATTCATCATTACTACTCATACTTACTCTTTTATGAGTTACCTATATTTATTCTTTGGGAAGTTGTAGTAAAAATATTTGCAATGATCAAATATCACTATAGAATACGTTGTCCGGAGGCCTTACAATTTTTTTCTCTCATTCTATGTTTACAAGGAAGAAATATACTACATTAACAGAAATGAGCCTTAAATTTAACTCTCTTAAGGGAAGAGCTTACTTTTATGAATGGTAAAGACAATATTTTTTTAGAAAGGTATATAATTTAATTTAAGATTTCTTACTGTGTCAAATTGATCTAGACAGGTTCTTTTTTATTCTTTCCTTTTTTTTTCTTTTTTGGACAGTATTGCAGATGTCCTCATCTCCCCACCCCTTTTGCCCCACTCCACTCAGCAAGAATATACCCACTCCTATGTTCATAGCAGCATTACTTAAACAGGTTTCTTTTCTGAAGCGCTTCCCTAAAGTGCTATTACTATCATAACATGCAATTGGTCAGGAGCTGTTTGGTTGCTTGTTTATTTTTTCCTAAAACATCTTATACTTATTGTTTTCTGAAAGCCTGCCTTGAAACATGCTTGGAGATAGTCATCATTTTATACTCTGCTTCAGGTCTCCCTATAGGAAATGGCTCGAGGGAAGCAGTGAGCCTATATCAGTATAGCTACTGGGAACCTGTGGGAGACCAAATGATATATAAAAAGGCTGGGGAACTACGCTCATGATTCTCTGTTTTATATATAGTTCATCCCCGGACCTCCGATTTAGCATGGCTTTGTGTGATCAGGAGAAAGCTTTCAGATACCAGAGAAAAGAAAACGTAAAGGAAAACATGAAGAAACTCCTGGGTCTGGAGAATACTGAAAGCTTGTGTTCTACACGTGATGTGAGTTATAAATTTTTCAAATGTTATTGCAATTTAACTTTGTTTGTACTTCCTCCCCAATTTTTCCCAAATATGAAAACATTAAGATCGCATTTTGTCTGCAGCTTTTTGAGATATGGTAAGGTAAGCGTTTCATAAACAGAAACTCTTTGAGGAAGGTCATCACAAATGCTGCCCAAATTTGGAAATATTTATCAGATATTGCTATTAAAAGAGGCATAGGCATGCTTATGCACAAACAAGATGATCATTTCATTAGTAGGGAAAGTTTAATGTCAGATATAAAAAGATCATTGAATTAATCTTAATGTAGACTAAGATTAATCAACTGTGTAATCATTACTGAACAAGAAGATGTTACAAATCTTGTTAATGATAATACAATTAAAAAATAGATAGATGTGAATAGGGAAGATGAAAGGAAATGTTCTAAATTCTTAGTGTTTCATAGCAGAAAGTTAAAAGATAACATCCAAAATAATGATCTCTACATTTTAATGTTTTTCATAATACTAATTATAGAGATCTTAAAATTACAATATTTTTGTGAACAAATATTGAAAATACAATCCTTTAATTGTACTTTATCTTCTTTTTCTTTCCTTAAATTCCAGTAAAGTAATAAATCCAGTTTTTGGCTGTTTATTCATTTACTATCTCTTCACCTATCTATCCATCCATCCATCTGTCATTCATTTATCCAAACATCCATTCAACCATTCATTTATTGTTTTATCTTCCTATCTGAAATCTACAAAAAAATGCTACTATATTTAATTGTATTCTGTTGCATATTTGAAAGTTGCTCAGAGAGTAGATCTTAAAAGTCCTTATCACAAGAAAAAAAATTTTAACTACCTTGAGATGGATGTTAACTAGACTTATTGTGGTGATCAGTTCACAATATATACAAATAGTGAATCATTTTGTACAACTGAAACTAATCTAATGTTATATGTTAATTATACCTCCATAAAAATTAAAAAAACAAATTCCTACAATTTTATCAAATGGTATGATGAAATTCCTTCTTAGTGGTATATCAGCTAATTTTTTATTTATTTCTTTGAACTTTCTGTTAATTGAATATTTTAAATGAATATAATTTATTTTTAGAAAGATAATATTTATATAAAAAGCATAAGTAAATATATATATACATATATTGACATACATATACACACAGACAAGGATTCAAGATTATTAATTTATTTTTAGAAATATAATATTTGTATAAAAATCATAAATAAATATATATACAGATGTTCCCATATATGCACACACAATCAGGGATTCAAGATTATTGTAAATTAATTTGTAAATTGTCTTGTGAATATAATTGGAAATGAGACATGGATTCTGTGTAAGGGAGCCAGATGAGCACGGGGCCCCACACGTGGTCTCGGAATGTGTTTGCAGGTGGGCGTGGGGGTGGGGTGGGAAGCTAATCTGGGGCTGGAATGGCTGTTATGGGAGCAGACTCGCGAATTAAACTCGTAAGTCAAGGCCCCACTGTACAGATGTTCCCATATATGCACACACAGTCAGGGATTCAAGATTATTGTAAATTAATTTGTAATTTGTCTTGTGAATACAATTGGAAATGAGACATGGATTCTGAGTAAGGGAGCCAGATGAGCACGGGGTCCCACACGTGGTCTCGGAATGTGTTTGCGGGTGGGGGTGGGGTGGGAAGCTAATCTGCTGGGGCTGGAATGGCTGTTATGGGAGCAGACTCTGAGATAAAATGTTGCTCACGGAGAATTTTTGCTAAAAGGAAGCTGAGAGGAGAAGTGAAACCTCCATTGAAGTTTCTATTTTTTTAAAAAAGGACTGGACTTCTCTTCCATCCAGTCTTGCTGTCACCATACAGATCCCTGGTGGCACTTGTGGTTGATTATGGTCTCAGGTTAATTAGTCCTTGAAAACACTTCCTTCTCTGCATATTACTCAGATGTTTCTGCCTTTCTGGGAAACACTTTTTTCCCTATAGTAAACCTTTCAGCAGCAATTCTACCTTTTTGGGTCCCTTAAAGTGATAGTGAGTTTATTAGTGAAGCAATGAGACAGAGAGTGGCTCCTCCCCAGTCAGAGCAGCCTCCCTTCAGTGGAATTTGCTTCCTTTACTGAGGTTATTTAGTGGGAGGGGGTGTAGGGTATTCAATGAGGGGGAGGAATATTCAGGATCTTCCTGGGGAAGGGGTGATTTCTCAGAGGAGCTCCATAAACCATTTTGTGTCCTTATATGGGCTTTCGTTTTCCAATCATGCCAGTGTGGAGTGTGTCCTTTCGCATGCTAATATATTACAATGAGTGTATAATGAGGCCAGAGTTACTGTTGGGTGAAATTAGTTACCTTGTTGGATCGAGCTAATCTCTGCTGGTTTTAAGCATCTGGTCTAATCCAATGGCATATGGTGTTCTCAACAGTTCCTGTAGCTTTTTAAAAAATATATATTTTTATTGACTTTAGAGAGGGAGAGGGAGAGAGAAAAAGAGGAATATCAATGATGAGAGAGAAGAATTGATCGGCTGCCTCCTGCACGCCCCCTACTGGGGATCGAGCCCGAAATCCCAGGCATGTGCCCTGACTGGAAATGGAACTTGGGACCCTTCAGTCCACAGGCCAACACTCTATCCACTGAGCCAAACCGGCTGGGGCTTGTTCCTGTAGTTCTTATTGACTGCTGCTGTTCCACCACATCCCCATGTCAGTAGGATTGACATACCTAATACCCTATGCATAGCCTTTGGCTCTTCCCTCTGAGTTCAGTGGAAGAAATCACCCACCCTTTTCTTTCAAGTGCAGGTCCACATCAGATGTGGATTGCAAACCCCAGTTAGGAACTCCATATGTCAATTGTTCAGTCTCCCCAGGGACACTCCCTACCTATATTGTCTGCCTCTATACCTCTGTATGAATTGTTCCTATTAAAATATAAATATGTTCTAAACTCTGATATAAAGAGAAAAAAGGAACAAAAAAAAGCCCCCCCCCCCCCCGATTGTACATTACCTTCTTCTTTCTGCTCTGCTTCTCTCATTTTCACACACAGACTTCTCCAAAGTTTCCTACACAATCTCACTCTACTTCCTCACTCTCCTCAGGTTTCCGCCCTCACTATTCCAGCTGCAGCTGCACAACTGGTCACCGGTACTAACTAATAAATGCAAAGGCTCTTCGTCTGGACCTGTCTTACCCAACCTGCAGTTGCAAATGACAAATGTCTTCCTTCCTTTCGGAACATTCTCTGCCCTTCTCTGTACCTTCTCCTTGTTTTATCGGGCCTCTTTGGTTCCCTTTGCCAGGTCATCTTCCCCTGCCTGTTATTTAAACAGAGGAGTTTTCAAGACTCAGTCCTGGGCCATCTTTCTCCTCAAGCTGCTCTCTTCTTGGGAATTCTCTCTCTGTCCCATGATGTCACCCAACACCTGTGTGCTGATGTCACCCAACACCTGTGTGCTATGAACTTTCCCATATTTATCAACAACTTAGAATCTCTCTTCTGAGCTTCAACCTGAATGTCTATACACCTGTTTGGCTTCTTCACTAGTGTTTCTCACACCTCAAACTCAGCATGTCAAACCTGAAAGTCAGACCCTATATCTTCTACTAGGCCTGTCCTCACTCCCCCACTTCCTGTTCACACTGAATTCAGAGGGATCTTTTAAAAACAGAAATCTGATTCTATCAAACCCAAGTTTTAAATCTTTCCATTGCTCTAGGGCAGGGGTGGGGAATCTTTGTTCTGCCAAGGGCCATTTGGATAATTATAACATCATTCTCGGGCCATACAAAATTATCAGCTTAAAAACTAACCTTCTGTATTTGGTCAAACATTTAATTAACTCACCCCTAATGCCTTGGCAGGGCCAGACCAAATGATTTCTCAGGCCTAGGTGATGTGGCCTCAGGGCCAAACGTTCCCCACCCTTGTTCTAGGAATTGGCCTCACAGCATCTTTCCAGGTTCATTTTTTGCCAATTTGTCCCAAATTCATTGCCCCTCCCCACTAGGTGCCTCTTAGGTCAATGTCTCCACAGAACCCTTGCCCAAGTATTACTCCTGCAGACATTTCTTCTTACTGCGTTGTGCTTCCCCTGTACCATCCCTCTCCTCCCCACCAACTTTTCTGATAACTAACACCCTCCCATTCTTTAATCCGTGCATGTCACTTCTGAGACTTTCTCCCTCCTCAGCTCTTCCCCCCTTCCTCCCAAGTACAAGTTAGTTCTCAGTTATATTCTCTTATGGCACAAATATGCACGTTATCTTTCTAGCATTCACCACAATCATACTTAAAAATCACTTGTACAAATTATTCATTTCATGATTGTTCTCTCCATTAGAATGTAAATTGCACAAGGACCAGGACAGGGTCTGTGTTATTCGCCTTTATATTCCCAGCACCTATCAGGGTACAGATTTAAGCAGTGGCTCGGCATTGTATGCATGGGATGAATTGGTTAGAAAGACAGATATCAGGAGCTCAAAATTGAGGAACCCTAGAATCAGGATTTAGGAGGAGATACAGGTTGAGGAGAAGGTTTGGGTGAAAACAGTCCAGTTTGATCTGTTTAGTTAGAAATGTATGTGAGGCAGTTTGGTGCAGATGTCAAGTTGGCCTGTTCTTAGGTTGTCCTTCTCAAAAGTTGCTATTGCACCCCTTGGCATTCCTTGTTTTGCGGAAAGGAGTCTTCCTGGAAAAATAAAATTTGGCCTAATATTCATACAAATTGGCTTTTTTTTTCCTTTTTTTGCAACAGTTGGAGAATGAGGTAATTATAGTTTTCTCTGGGATATTCTTAAAAAATATAAACTTCATGTTTTTGGAAGCAATTCCTAGAATTAAAACATTTGTTGTTGTTGTTTGGTTTTAGTCTAGACTTTTTTCTCTTGGCAGAAAAAATCAGTTTAGAAATACTCAGCACCACCCATTCCCATAACACAAGTAACATTTCCCCATTTTTATGTTACTCCTTGGCCAAGGGTGCCTTCAGCTCCCACTTCCCTCGCTCCTGCCAAGATCCTCACTTTCTTTTCAGTCCTGCTGATGGCATCTGTAAGGTCTGGAGGAGCATGCTGTTGTGGAAGCTTATTACACAAAGAACAGTTCTACCCAATTTTCAGTGCAGAGACTATGACTGTCTTCTTTACAGTTTTCAACAAACAAACAGCATCCAGTTAGGACCTCACTTTTTCACAGAACTAGAACAAATAATCCTGACACTTATGTGGAACCACAGAAGGCACTGAATAGCCAAAGCAATCTTTAGAAAGAAGAACAAAGTTGGAGGTATCACACTCCCTAATTTCAAACCATAGTACAAGGTTATAGTTATCAAACCAGTATGGTACTGGTACAAAAACAGACATAGATCAATGGAACCGAATAAAGAGCCCAGAAATAAACCCATGCTTATATGGTCAATGAATCTTCTACAAAGGAATCAAGAATACACAATGGGAAAAAGACTGTCTCTTCTATAAATGATGTTGGGAAAACTGGACAGATACATGCAAAAAAAAATGAAACTGGACCACTTTCTTACACCATATACAAAAATAAGCTCAAAATGGATTACAGTCTTAAATGTAAGACCTGAAACCATGAAACTCCAGAAGAAAATACAGGCAGTAGACTTTTTGACATCAGTCTTTGAAATATTTTTTTATATTTCTCCTCTAGCAAAAACAGCAAAAGCAAAAATAAACAAATGGAACTCCATCACTCTAAAACATTTTCATACAGTGAAGAAAATAATCAAATAAAACAAAAAAAGGCAACTGACTGAATAGAAGATATTTCCAAATGACATATCCAGTACAAAATTATTATCCAAAATATATAAAGAACTTATACAACTCAACATAAAAAACACAATCCAAGGATTTGAATAGATATTTTTCCAGAGAAGACATACAGATGGCCAACAGACACATGAAAATATGCTCAAAATTAATCATTAGGGAAATGCAAATCAAAACCACATGAGATATCTCCTCACATATGTCAGAATGGCTATTATAAAAAAGACAAAAACAGCCCTAGCTGATTTGGCTTAGTGGATAGAGCCTTGGCCTTCGGACTGAAGGGTCCTGGGTTCGATTCCAGTCAAGGAACTGCATTATTGACTCTCCTGGTAATGACAGCAACATCATCTATGAGCAAAGCTAGAAACCCTAACAGTCTAACACTTCCTCTTTTGCTCCTAACATCAAATCTGGTCACCAAATGTTAAAGGTTCTCCTTGTAAATGTACCTTTGATTCTATGTACCTGTTTATAAGCTTAGCTTTCTGGGTAGAGGGGAGAAGGGATCATTATATTCCATTCACATCCAGACGAAGATAAAAAAAGTGGGATTATTAGAGATAAGATAGCACTGTTAAAAGTACTTGAGCTCATCTATGCACATGCACTCTGTGATTTGTATGTTTATTTTGAAAATTAGATTTTTGTTACTAATATAGACAATAAAATCTGATAGCAATATGACTATTTTGATATAACTCGAATTAGATACTCCAGCCACAGCATCCTCTCTCAGTTCAAGTTCTGCTCTTCCAACCATGGAACTTGTTTGTTCATCTCTTCAAAAGCTCTGGGTTGCTTCTTGATCTGATATCTTTCACTCCATTAACTGCTGTCTTCCATCTATAACTTTTCCTTGATAATTATTATTATTGGAAAACAATGTCAAATAACATGCACTCTTCTCCCCAGCAATGTGACTCTACCTTTGCACCAGCCTCCGTCTGTCCAGTAGATATTTCCATCCACTCTGCTCCCTCTTTCCTATTCCCTTCCTGTCTCCCCACTGCCTTGTCCTCAGCAGGCTCCGATTTCCCCAGATGTTGGATTGCACTCACCATGTCCCTGATTTGCTCTCAGATATTCTTGACACACTTAAAAAAAATCAGACACTTCTAAGAGATTGGGTGTATATGGGTTAAATCTATAAATATCTACTACATTAAAAACTACGACTGAGAACATTTGTTAAAATATATATTTTAAATAAGTCAATTTCATGTTACTATAAATAACATATTTTATGAAAATAACAGTATTTTCCAAAGCAAAAATAAGGTGAGAAGAGCAGTTTTTACGAGCATCTTCATTGTTTGACTTAACAGAAGACTGCTGAATTCTTGAATTGCTCTTGAAGTCAGTCTGTTGCTATATTGCACAACATGTGGTCTCTGGAAAACTCTATCACACACTCATGAGAGAATGAGAATGAAAAAAAGGGCAAATAACACCTTAGTGTTAGTATAAAAATAGTTTGACTTTGTGGACCCCCTGAAAGCTATGCACACTTTGAGCACTGGTGCCTTAGGGTAGAGAAAAATAACCTGCTATCTTAGGCAATAGTGGTTTGGGACCACAAAAAAGAAATAACATTCTCTTCCTCTTCAAACAAACACTCTTGTGCTTTAGTCATGTTACAGGCAGCCTGTGCTTCTCCATTTTTACGGCAAAAACCCTCCATTGGCTCATGTTGCTTTTATTTCCAGAACAGCCTCCTTCCCTGTCTACATCCCTCCCTGTTGCGTAACTGCATTAAAAATTAAGCTCAGGTTTCCCCTTTGTTTGTGCAGCCTCTCCTCCACTCTAATTCCTCTGATTGCAACTGACCATACCTTCTGGACCTCACGCATTCCTAGCCTGTGTGCTATGCACACTAGCACAAGCCTGGATGCAGGAGCCTGGGGTTCGACTCCAGACTCTGCTACTTAATTGGTTGCTGACCCTGAACAAGTTTTCAGGGTCTTAGTTCCAAGTGCCTTCAATTCCTCATCTATAAAATGGAAACATCATAGGGATTTTTAAAAGATTAAATGATGCCCTAACCGGTTTGGCTCAGTGGATAGAGCGTCGGCCTGCGGACTGAAGGATCCCAGGTTCAATTCCAGTCAAGGGCATGTACCTTGGTTGCGGGCACATCCCCAGTGGGGAGTGTGCAAGAGGCAGCTGATCGATGTTTCTCTCTCATCGATGTTTCTAACTCTCTATCCTTCTCCCTTCCTCTCTGTAAAAATTCAATAAAATATATTGAAAAAAAAAAAGATTAAATGAGTCAATTTCTGTAAAACACGAAGAACAGTTCCTGTGTGATAGTAAGAGCTTCATGAGTATATCTCCTATTCTTTTTTTTTTTTTTTTTTTTTTTTTTTTTTTTTTTTTTTTTTTTTTTTTTTTTTAAAAAAAAAGGGGG
>NW_005360273.1:220401-256376 GCF_000412655.1 Myotis brandtii | reverse complement strand
CCCCTACTGGGGATGTGCCCGCAACCAAGGTACATGCCCTTGACTGGAATTGAACCTGGGACCTTTCAGTCCGCAGGCCGATGCTCTATCCACTGAGCCAAACCGGCTAGGGCTCCCTATTCTTATTGTCATAATTTTATATTTCTATCTCAAATAAACTACATTCTCCTATTCCTCCCATGAAACATAGAGACCACTTACTCAGATTTATTGAATGAATTCAAGAATAAAGCAATAACTTTTGTAGGTCTTGTTAAGTTGATTAAATTCTGTTTTCTGGCTTGAATAATGGCATATATTTTGAAATGAGTCAGCATAAAGGAGCAATAAGAATTCTCGTCCAGGAAGGCCAGGTACTTACTCCACTACAGATTACCAGCTAATAGATATTAGGCAAGTGATATCATCCTTTTGGAATTTCCATCTGTAAAATGAACAAATCCTTTTTTTGCTCACCATACGGGATTTTTGAGGGGGTCAAATTAAAAACGTGCACTCAAAAGCAAACCAAAATCTGCAAAGGGCCGAGGATTGTCATTGTTATCAAATGAACTGGTTGGTCATTTTGATAATACCTGCTTTGTAATATACATTCATTCTTGATTCTCTTATATGAAATATCATTTTCTTTTTAAAAATTAGGCACTGTCATGGTGTAAGTGAACGTAATTCTTTATTGCCAAATGTGGAACATATAACATACAAATTGAAACTAAGCCAAAATATATTTTGTAAATTACTTTGCAAATGATCTGTGCTTTGTCATTCCAGGTGCCTGTGGTGGCCATCCTGGGCTCAGGTGGGGGTTTCCGAGCCATGGTGGGATTCTCCGGTGTGATAGAGGCACTGTATGAATCCGGAATTTTAGATTGTGCTACCTACATCGCTGGTCTTTCTGGCTCCACGTGGTTAGTATACGTTTTAAATCTTAGTTTTATTATCCTAAATGTTTAGCATTTATCTACCTGAAATATTAGGGAGGAAAAGGAGTTTTAGAAAAGTGGACATTAACTTTGAATTATTGAAATGTTCCAGCTTGATGCAATAATTTATATCTTAAATATGTTTTACTCTCTATCCTTTTATTGATTTTTTACAGAGAGGAAGGGAGAGGGATAGAGAGTTAGAAACATCGATGAGAGAGAAACATCGATGAGAGAGAAACATCGATCAGCCGCCTCCTGCACACCTCCTACTGGGGATGTGCCCGCAACCAAGGAATCGAACCTGGGACCTTTCAGTCCACAGGCCGATGCTCCATCCACTGAGCCAAACCGGTCAGGGCTTAAATATGTTTTTTAAGGCAAGTTCATGCCTAATGATGGACTCTTGCCATAAATCCATTCCCTTTAAGCCTCTTTGTAGCATAAAATGCAGTGAAACAAGTTTAAAAAATATATTGATTGTAATAATCTATATATATAAAGAGGTAATATGCTAATCGGTGTCACAGTCACAACCGATAAGGAGGAGGCTGCCTGCGCGCACGCGGCAGTGTGTTGCTCCCGGAGATGGGGTGGAAGCAGGGAGGCGCCTGGAGGAGGTCCGTGCCCAGGAGGGCGGGGATGAGAGCCCATAGCACCCCCCTCACCAGTCCTTGGTCACCCACCGCTCCCACTCAGAGCACCCCGCCGCTCACCTGCCTGGGGAAGGAGCACAGAGCAGCAGGCAGGAGGTTTCCATGCTGTCCTCATGCGCCATGATGGGGCAGAGCCCCCGTGTTGCTCCAGAGGTAGGGAGGAAGTGTGGAGGCGCCCAGGGAAGGCGGGACCAGCCTGAGGCGACTTGAGGGACTGAGAGCAGGCTTGAAGCAGCCAGAGAAGGCCGGAGGGGTCGGGGGCAGGGCCAGGTGCACTCAATCTCTGAGTAGGTTAGGGTGGCTGTGCGATTTCGCACACTGGGCTCCTAGTTATATATAAATAGCACAGAGGTGGAATAACATACTCCACCCATAGTTAATTCAATTTTTCCAGAATTTGCTGAATTGCAATCTTTCAGTGATTATGTCTAAGTCTACATGATTCACTAGGTATTCATATTCTTCTTTAGGGCAAATAGAATGAAACCTTTATATACAGAAGAAGGAAAACAACTTTTGACTGCAGAAATTCAATAAATTTCACTGATTTGTATCTAACTAATTATGCAATCAATCCTTTAAATGTATTTAGGCTCAGTTAAACTTGGATAGAGAGTAATAACACATTTATGTATATATACAATATTTGTACACCAAAGATTCACTTTTCTAAATATAGGAACATTTTCAGAAGAGACTACACACATTTTGGTTTGCCTACCTCACATAAGCACACTCAACATCAAACATCAGTCCTTGCTTAGACGTCTCAAATAAAGGTGTCACCTTATTACACATGTCTGACTTTGACTTTTAAGGCTGTTTAGTCACTCAGCCATAGTAAAGACTATCTGTCATAATATTGTATTATATATGTCTAGCATTTTAAAATGTCAGTGCCTTCTCAGCCTGTGACATGGATAGTAGCTTTCTATCATTTTTTCAAGAAAATTTGACTCAGAAACCAAGGGATTTGTCCAAGATTACTCACAGAGCCAGTATATAAACCCAGGCTTTGATTCCCTATTCTAGGAATCTTTCAACTAAACCATAGCCTTCTCCTGACAGCTGTTCATTCTACATAGAAGTTCACATTTAAAGAATCTATAGTTTCTTAAACATCTTGAACCAGATTCTTTAGCCTAAAAACAAAAACCTAGACCCGTGGTTGCCACTTTCTTGGTGTGTTCCCTTAAAATAATTTCTCTCTTTCGAAACAAGGGTGTAGCCCATCATTATTCTTTTCCTTGAAGGAAAGAGCAGACACCTGCCTGTTTAATGAGTATGTGAGGGGAAAACTTGGACCCTTAGATTAATTCACCTATTCGGGCATTTTGTTACTCCTCTTGGGGGAGTTCATTCTCCATGTTCACTATCTGTTAGATCCCTGTGGTCCATCACTGACTAAAACATTGCAAGAAGCTTAATTTCTTAAACCGCTGTCATAAGGAAAGACTAGGCCTTGAGTGCTGATTTAGGGCTATGATAGTGTGCGGGCTTAATTAGAGCTTCAGTAATTGCTTTGGTTGTAGATTTGGGGAAACATCTTACATTCTCCTGACAGAGTTCTGAAAACAAGTCCTGCAAAATGTCATTTAAAGGGAGCTTTAAATATTTCAGGTCGATCATTTAAATATTAAAGGCCACATATTTACATATGTATACATAAACTCCTACTCTATCTTTCAATGTCTAACTTCCTCCATGATTCGCCTTCTCTTATTTATTCCATTTCCTGAAAGGCCATTCACTCCTTAAATCCTTACTAATCGATTTTCATGCAGAAACCACCTAATTTCCAACTATGGTGGTGCCTTTTGAAGTTTTTATTCCTCTTGATTTTGGGGGCGTCATGGAGGATGAGGTTGGAGGTTGAGACGTTTCAACACTGAGGGGTCCCTTTGTCAATCCCTCCCACCACAACTTTTTGAGTTGGTTGTATCCTCTCTGGTGGCTCTCTCCTCCACATTGTCTGTTACTGCTTCGGCTGCTCTTCTCCTTAATGGGAGCTTTCCTCCAGGACCTGCCTTCCATTTTATTATAGCTACACATCCTCCCTTGGTAATTTGAGCACCTTCTACCACTTCAGTTATTACCACCAGTAATTTAATTCATGAAACTCTAGAACATTCGAAAGTTAATGGACCAAAAAAAGGAAGATAACTTTAATGGACAATGCAAAGTAGCCGTCAGAAAAGAGAATCAACTGAAAGATGAGTTCCAGAGGTCGAGGGTGAAGAGTGTTTTATGAAGTAGTGGGCATTTTAATAGAGTAAAAATCTGAGCGAAGCTTAGTTTAGAACTGAGTTTGGATATCATGAGTGGTTTTAGCAAGAGTCACTAGATATAGTAAATAAAGGAGACATTTGATCATGAAATTACAAATAACAAACAAATAGAAGATGAAAGGAAAAAAGGTGGAACATGAACATATTAGTTCAACAAGGGCAATATAGAACCAGAGAAAGGTTTTTGTTTTGTTTTCAGAATTTAAGAGATTTGAGCATTTTTGTACAAGTGTGAGATGAAGGAAATAGTGTAGACCAATAGATGAAAGATAGAGAAATAGGTGGCCCTAACTGGTTTGGCTCAGTGGATAGAGCGTCAGCCTGAGAACTGAAGGGTCCTGGGTTTGATTCCAGGCAAGGGCACATGCCTGGGTACTGGGGACATGCAGGAGGCAGCCAATAAATGATTCTCTGTCATCATTGATGTTTCTATCTCTCTCCCTCTCCCTTCCTCTCTGAAACCAATAAAAATATATTTTTTAAAAAAAGAAATAGATGGATCATGGATAGAAAAAGATTCAGGTGAAGACAGGACAGGACAAGATAGAAAGCACAAAAGCTGTTAACCCTGGAGAGAAGAGACACTTCCTGGGACGGAAGAAGAGGTGGAAGAGGTGGTCCAGATGATTCATGTAACCATTCTCTCTTGAAAATTACAAGTGAGGAGGTAAAAAGTTCAAAGGAAGGAATTCGGAAAGAATTAAAAAAACAAATTACGCTCTGTGTTGTGTAAGTTTATATTGGGCTGATCCATGACCATGACTTGGCACGAGAATGAAGTAATACGGAAGTGTCTGGAGAAGACCTGGACCTCCCAATAAGTTTTCTGCGATCACAAAAGAGAATTTTATGTAGAACAAAAGCTTTCTTGTAACTTCTGAAATTGTTTTTGGATGATACTTGTTATTCATTAAATATATATTAGCCAACCAGGAGAACCAACATGAGTGAATTAAGAGAATCAGGACAGTAATCCTGTGTTCTCTTCCTCAGCTCAACTCAGTACAGCTATTCATATGTAGCATCGTAAGAGGCTATTGGATGTGGACTGGCATGTGTATGGTAATACCATCTACAGAGAAATGAGATCAGCTCTGTATCTATAGACAGTGGGGCCCAATTCATTAAACTGATGAATATTTCAGGAATTCCTCTGGCTAATGGCCAAGAATCTTCACAAGAAAGCAAATCATCAGATTTGTGTCCTCAGAAATTCTGAGACCTACCATTGGCGAGTCTTGGGATTCTGCCTAGTTGGCCAGTGGATGATTAAAAACCACATTTGTCAGCCTTAGACATTCACAGTAATCGTACAGCATCATTGAAGGTCAAATCATCAAATTGCTTGACTAGTATTAATTATATCCAGACAAGTCATTTAATTTTCATGACTCCAGTGTGTTGTGTCATCAGTCTCTGGTAGTCTGCTGGGGATGCCCATTCCTAGAGACTAGACAGTGGACAGTAGGCCAGTAGGGAATCCTTTCCTCTGGACTGTGCATGGGAAATCCAGTGTTTCCTCTGAGACCTCTACTTCGCTTCTACTGAAGACCAGCTTCTTTCTGATTTATTCATTCTTTCCTTAAATGGGTTAATATGATCAATCAGCTAATTAAGTTAACCAACTCTACCATCCTATTTTTCTTATGCCAGAGAATGCCTGCTTTCTTTGGAGATTATGTAATGCCCTTCCTCTTTATGAATTATCTTTTGTTTTCTTTACAGGTATATGTCAACCTTATATTCTCACCCAGATTTCCCAGAGAAAGGGCCAGAAGAGATTAATGAAGAGCTAATGAAAAATGTTAGCCACAACCCCCTTTTACTTCTCACACCACAGAAAGTTAAAAGATATGTTGAGTCTTTATGGAAGAAGAAAAGGTCTGGACAACCTGTCACCTTTGCTGATATCTTTGGGATGTTAATAGGAGAAACACTAATTCACAATGTAAGCTATAGCTCAATCTATAATCCTTTGAATGCAATAGACTATATTTATCATAATGTTTTAAATAAAACAAAATATGATTCAACTTATATTATCAACACTGTGTACTGAGAGCACATAGTTCCTGCCAGATATAACTCTTCTACATTTCAAACTAGAGCTTACTAATTCATTTTGTATATCAGTTTCAATGTAGGGGAGTATTTTGTATGCCTTTTCTTTGGAAAGAAAAGTATATCTTTAACTCTTAACTGGCCATTCCTCTAAATGGCAAGCTTTTTAGATAAGGAGAAGAATGCAAGAAATATTTTAATGGTAGGGGGAAAATGGAGGTTGTCTGGACAGTCAGAAAACAGAATGAATCATGCAGAACAAACTCATTTAATGACCACAGTGTGACATTTCATCGGAAGATAAAGCAAGGGAGACAGAATCTGTGCCAGGGAATCTGGGGCTAAATTCTTTCTGGGCTTCATAGCTGCCAAATATTTCTCCACTTCAAAAGTAGGCATAGTCCCTTGAAATTTGGTTGTTTTTAGAATGAAGGCAATTACTTTCATAGAGGTTTCTTTTTGTTTATTCATGACCCAGAGATTTCTTCAAGTAATAAGAATTATTTTTATTATAAAAAATTTAAGTGTCTTGATTGGAAATACTAGTTTTTAAAATACATTTTTATTTATTTCAGAGAAGAAGGGAGAGGGAGAGAGATATAGAAACATCATTGATGAGAGAGAATCATTGATCAGCTGCCTCCTGCACACCCCCCATTGGGTATCGAGCCCACAACCCCAGGCACTTGCCCTGACTGGGAATCAAACAATGACCTCCTGGCTCATAGGTCAACATTCAACCACTGTGCCACACCAGCCTGGAAGTACTATTTTAAATGGTTTTGTACCTGTATCTGTTTGTATATTTAAGCCATTTCTTTTTTTCTTATGTGGACAGAGAATGAACATGACCTTGAGTAGTTTGAAGGAAAAAGTCAATACGGCCCAATGTCCTTTACCTCTTTTCACCTGTCTGCACGTCAAGCCCGATGTTTCAGAACTGATGTTTGCAGGTATGTCGCTTACTCTTTCAGAACATTTCCTGGAAACTTTGAACTGTGGCTTCCAATGATTTTCTGTAGAAGAAGCCATTTCAGTTGCTTATTTTAATATATTTTCTGTAGCATAAAAACATTTGAAAATATAAAGCTAGATGATTTTCTGGTAGTACAGAATATTCCAGAAAACTGGTTACTAATATATCTTTATTGGTATTAGTGAACTAAAAAATAAATGCTAAAAAGTAAATCATAAATATAATCAATCATTCAATTTTAATTACTCATTTCTAAAAGCTGTTCAACAGGGTAGTATGCCTAGTGCTTTCAGGCAATGCATATTCTCTTGCTTGCTGCTGGAATCTTTATTAAATTAGGTAATATGATACATGTTTATTAATTTTTATAATTCAGCACCTGAAATGTACTAATCTATACTTGTGGCAGCTGGTGAACAAAATGCCTCATTTCATTAAGTCTCAGATGTAAACACGTGTTTCTTCGGGAGCTTCACTCCTTGTTCTGTGCTCTAAAATTTTGTGACATAGTTCTGGGGGCCTCTGCCCATTCTGCTCTGCAGTGTGATAGCATTTCTGGCTGTGGCTGGTAAGGATTCTTGTATTTTTAGGAAAAGTATCGTAGTGACATCATTCACACACAATGAGCTTAAAAAATCACTGTGAATGGCATGTAATTAACAAATTCATATCCAAAATCCTTTTGCAGTTTTATCAATTCTCACTTTTTATCCTCAACTGATTATTCTCAGGCAAGAATTTCAAGTAGTTTATAAAAAGTGATGCATCAGGAACCACTGTTGATCAATGATATTGACTAAAATGTTTATCATGCTTATGGTTCAGAAAGCATTTCTATTTATTGTCTTATTCAACTTTTACTATAAATCAGGGAGGGAGATATTTTTAGCAATGCTTCACAAAAGAAAAAAAATATCAGAAAAAATAAAACATTAAATGATTTGCATATTGCCATGGAAAGTAAATAGCAGAGCTGAGACTTGGTCTCAAAAATCCTTTGATTGCTGACTATGTAGAATGTAGCATGCCAGGGCTAAGCTAGAACAACCCTTTCCCACCAGAGAACATTGCCCCTGTTCTATAACAACTTATAACCTGTTTGAGAAATGTACAATAATTATTAAAGATGTTAAGGCCCAAGAAAGAACAGAATATTACTATGCCCTGTTCTCTTGACTAAGTTCCATAACATCTTTTAGCCTCAGTTTCCTCATCTGTTAAAACACTGAGACTCTCTTCATAGTGTTTCACTAAATAAATGAGATAAAGTATGTAATATATTTAAGTTTCAATAAATCTTAACAAGTTAGAGTGTTCTATGAAATCTGTATGACAAAAGTCAGACGTCTTCATCTTAAAGATGAATAGGATTTGTATAAGAAATACATTTGAATATTAATGAGAGTAAGGCAATGCAGTAGGAGTCTACGGTAACCATGGTGTGCTCAGCAACAATAAGGAACCACACTTTGACTGTAATGGAGTTCATAGGGATTTTTTATCACACAAAAAAGTAAGTTCCATGATTAAATCATTTTTGTTTTGTTTGTTTTTTGCTTTCCCATAGCTTTTGTCTTGTAATGTTTGGAAATTGGCTAATAAATACCAGTAGCATGCTAGTCAAATCTGTGCATAGCCAAATAAGCCATCTTTCACCCCAGAAACAATGATATGGTCAAACAAGCACTAATCTAATTTGGAACTCCTGTCTTCTAAGATGAAATAACTTGAGTGGGTCATTTAACTTCTTATTTTCCTCATTATTTAAAAAAAGGTTTATCTTACAGAGCCATTACGACAATCTCATGAGATATGCATGCCACTGAATATGATAAAAAACATTCTATATAATAAAAGTCTAATATGCAAATTATCCCCTCAACCCAGAATTTGACCGGGAGTTCAATCAGGGGGCGGGGCCGGCGGCAGTGGCAGGTGACTGGGGGAAGGGAGGCACCCCAGCTGGTAGCTGGCAGCCGCTAGGGACCCTACCCGTGCACAGATTTCATGCACTGAGCCTCTAGTAAAAATATAATAGGTTAATCACTTATTATGATAATTATGATTTCAGAGTCTTTTTATTCTGAACTTTTAATCAACTGCCATTCTCAACAGAAAGTCTGACTAACATAATTAAAGATTTAATTATATTTCAGTAAGTGACTATTTAGGATTTTTCACCCAGAGTAAGAAAAAGCTGTTTTATGTTCCATTAGTAGTCTTAGAACCTAGATATGTGTGATTTGGGCCATCTGCCTAGCTTCCATGTTGTTACTGAGATAAGAGATACACCATTAACCTTCATTGTTAAGCTTTTGTGATAAGGAGGTTCAAGCTGTTTCTTCCAACAGAGTTGGACAAAGCCATCAAACATCAGTTAAGTGGATCTTAAACCCAGATAAGACATTCAAAGATGCACGTCATGAAGGTTTAAGTCACTTGAGTTATTGAGGGGGAAAAAAAGGTGGAGTCATGTCTATGCTTTATGCCTTTGAAATTTTCTTAGATGAAAAATGGATATTCAAGGGGGAAAAGGGGAAATATCTGCATTTTATTTTTAAAAAATCAAAGAAGCTTATTAGCTTACAGAAGTGTTACCAACTTTACTTCAACAATATCAGAGAATGTTTTTCTTCCCTCTTAGAATAATTTTAAACATTTCCCCCCTTTTTGAAGATTTTAAACAAATAAACATTAGTTGCTTAAATTATTAAATATTTTTGACTCCTCCACTTCACTACACTGCCTACGGGATTTACAACTTTCATTTTCCAAATATCCACTGGTCAGTAAATTGCATTTACTGAGCACAACTTATGGACTCAACATCAGGTTAAGTTCTTTCACAGACAATAAAGGAGTAGAACTGTGGTACAATCCCATTAACAAGACAAAAATAAAATATAAAAAGTTAATGAGCCATACACATAGAATATTGACCGTCAAAGTGTGTAGAGCTGACATAAGTGTAAGTTATCAAAGATATTTAGTATAGTCATAGAAATGACCTCATGGAAAGATCCATCATACAGAGGTGAAAAGTCATCTTTGAGTAAAACAGTATGAGGAAATGCTCAGAAGGGAAGCCGAAGGTATGCTTTGGGGAGCGATTAAAAAACAGTAGCCTTGGTATGAACTGGTGAAGCGTCGGTGGTACATTTAGGAAAACCATTAGTGCAAAACAGTAGAAAATCTGAATTCCAGGCAGGAATGTTTTTATTCAGTTAGGATGATAATGGGAAATAGTTAGTGCTTTGGGGAAGAGCAATATAACTCTTTATGTAGTGTTTTTTGAAAAGTGTCTTTTGGTGATTCACGTGGGTCGATTGGCAAAGGTAGAAACTGGAAGCCATGACATCACTGTGTTTTTGTAATAAGGTCCTGAAACTAGGGAGATTCTGATAAGGAAAGAGAGGAGAAGATAAGAGTGAAAAGCCTGAGGGTGACAGGTGGGATGTGCTGATGATTCAATGTGAGTGCTTTCTCACTTAAAAGAATTTTTTTTTTCCTGGTCTGTGATAACGTGATTTACAGAAGCAGCTGAGCTAGACAGGGAGGGGAAGTGATGAATTCTTTTCCCGGCAATGATAGCGGGATGTGATGACCGCATACCCAAGCGCCCCAGGAAGCTGGAAACAGGTGGAGGGAGGTGCAGCAGAAAGGTTCACATTTGAAGTGTATGGGCTAACAGCAAAGGAATAATAGTCAAATGCCGCCATGGCAAGTTCTTAAGGAAGGTTTAGGCAGCAAATCTTCCCTCTTGAGAAAGTCTATAATTATGGGCACAAGCCACAGCATTAATACAGAACAGATCGCTAGAGAAATTATTATGCGTCAGTACCCAAGATGGGGATGTGAAATTCAGAGATAGGAAATTACTTTGGTGATATAGAATTTTCCTAACAGCCCCTGATTCATCGCTTGTCATGTCTCGCTAACTCCTTGTAAATCATTATGAAACATACCACTGTCTGGTAAAGGGTATATGTGCCCTTGGCCTTGCTTGAGCTATAAATGTGTTGTCATCACAATTGTGATTTCATTATCTCCTTCACAAAAGTAGAATTTCAGCTGAGTAAATAATAAATAGACATCCACCATTCCTTTTCCAACACTTTGGGGATGGATATTTTGGAATTCAGAATATTTTAGATGTTAAAGTTTAAAAAATATTTAAAGTGTATATTGCATAATATTCTCATTGGGGTCTTATAATTAAAGAGAGTGATTTCTCCAGGAGAATGTATCAATATTTAGATTGAGTGGGCTAAATAAATATTCTGCCTCACATCATTTTAAGACTTTTTTTTTAATAGAATGAATTCAGGCCAGATTTTACCACCGAAATGGATAGCAAAAAAACCGTGTGGATTTTGGAGTTGTTTGAATTTGGGATTGTTGAGTAAGGCATATATAGTCATGTTATAATATCAGAAAGGAAAAATTAAAGAAAAATAAGGAGGGCAGAGGGTTATTGGTGATACAGGGGTGGGTGGTGGTGGGACATAAAGGAGGATGGTAACAAAGACCTTGAACTAAAGGTTACTAAGAAGCAGCCTTATAATTGCAGAAGGGAGTAGCAAGCATGAAGGCACCAGGGTGGGATTGAGCTTGGTCTCTATGGGGACCATTAAGAAGGCTTGTGTGACTGACGTGGTGAAGCAAGACAAAACGTGACAGGTGATTGGTTAGGGCATGTGGTCAGACAGGGAGCCTGAGCCAGACCATCATGAAGCCTTGCTGGCCATGTGTTTATTTTCAGTGTAATGGGAGGTCAGTGGAAAGCTTTCAACTGGCATCAGTGTGCTGTGACTTAGATTTTTAAGAATTCTTTCTGGCTACAGGGTATAAAAAAGGTAGTAAGGGAATAGAGAAGAGACATTTTAGGAGGCTGTTGTGGAGACCCAGGGGAGAGAATATGGTGGGTTGGACAGAATGGTTGTGGTGGACAAATGGATAAGTGGCCAGTTCCTAACCATATCTGATGATAGAGCCTACAGAACTTGATATTTTGTATGTGAAATATAAGGGAAAGAGAACAATCAAGGATAATTTTAAAGTACGAACAGTGAATATATGAAAGGTAGTACTATTTCCCAAGAAGGGGAAGACTGAGAGAGCGGCAAGTGCAAGCAGTGGAAATCAGAAACTTAGAAGTCTTTTTTGATACATTAGGATTGAGACAATAATTAGACATATTATAGCCATGGACATACAGAAGTATAATTTGGCCACCATTTATTTCATGATTAAAATGTGCTATGCCTTCTGGGCTCTTCGCATTTCTTAACTCAGATCCTCACAATAATTCTACAAACTTTCTGCTGTTTTTATTCACATTTTACAGATTAGGGAACTAAAACACAGAGAACACAAATAATCTACACAAGATTGCACAGTTAGTAAGCAGAAGAGTGGGATTTGAATCCAGGGCTCTGGCTCCAGAGCCTCAGCTCTTAGAAAGTATACTCTATTGACCCTCTGCCTTGTGTTTCTTGAGACATTCAACATAAAAACTTGGCATTGAGCCCTAGCTGGTTTGGCTCAGTGGATAGAACATCGGTCTGTGGACTGAAAGGTCCCAGGTTCAATTCTGGTCAAGGGTACATGCCTATGTTGTGGGCTCGATCCTTAGTAGGGGGCATGCAGGAGGCAGCCAATCAATGATTCTCTCTCATCATTAATGCTTCTCTCTCTCTCCCTCCCCATTTGAAATCAATAATATATATATATATATATATTTAAAAAAAAAACCATTCCTCTCTGAAATCAATAATATATATATATATATATATACACAAAAAAAACCTTGGCATTTTAATCGGGTCAGTTAGTATAATGGTTAAGGAGCACAATTAAAAGATGACGAAAAGGCAAATGTTAGAAACACTCCATTTTCATAATCTGCTTGCATTACCAGAAAAGTTTAATTTCTTCTGTCTCCTTCATGGATTTTAAATCTGAGTCAGCAGTTTTCACGTTTTTCACTCTTTAGAATTCATATGGACTTATAAAAGATGTCTGAGTTTTTAAATGCAAAAGGTTACTCGATTTGTGCAAATTAGAAGGGACCTTTTTGTGTTTGTGTATCTTATTCATCCAATAGAGGCCTGGTGCAGGAAATCCGTGCACTTCACTGGGGGGGGGGCGGCTCCTCTGCCAGGCCTGGGCCCTCTCGCAGTCCACAGTCTGGGAACCCTCAGGGGTTGTCCGACTGCCACTTGCAAGCTTACCAGCCGTGAGCCTGGCTCAGGGCTTCTGGCTGCACTGACCACCAGGGGGCATCTCCTACGAGCGTCTGCCCCCTGGTGGTCAGTGCGCGTCATAGTGACCGGTCATTCCTCCGTTCAGTCTATTTGCATTTAGCCTTTTCTTATATAGGATTAGTTCCCTCCCCCATCCAACTTCTAGACAATGCCATATACGTAATAGGCATGTGCTTAATTTTTTTAAAAATATTTTTTAAAAAATTTTTAAAATATTTTAAATAAATGAATGAGAATAATCACTGTTGAAGTGATCTATAACTGTGCACATTTCTGTAATATTTTCTATGAATGGATTGAATTTTTTTAATGCTTTCAGATTGGGTTGAATTTACTCCATATGAGATCGGCATGGCAAAATATGGTACTTTCATGACTCCTGACTTATTTGGAAGCAAATTTTTTATGGGGAAAGTTGTAAAGAAATATGAAGAAAACCCCTTGCATTTCTTAATGGGTAAGTGGTCAAAACCTACCACTAGTTTGTCTGACAGTTTTAAACTCTGGTGCATTCTAAGTTATTCTCTGTTGTTGCTTTATTATAGGTGTCTGGGGCAGTGCCTTTTCTATATTGTTCAACAGAGTCTTGGGAGTTTCCAGCTCACAAAATAAGGGTTCCACAATGGAGGAAGAATTAGGTATTGTAAAAATGTGCTTAAATTGATAACGATGCTCTATTGATAAATTGCATTAACATGTATACATAGAGAAAATTAAATCAGCATAAAAATTTTAATTTCTAAAGTTACCTTTAAGTTGGTTGAATCAGCCTAAATTTTTCCTAGGAATAGTATGTCCATTACTTAACTGCAGAGCCACATTCTCTAAGGGTGACAACAAGGCAGAGTGTATACTGCTGAAATGTTCTGACTTCATTTATGTAAATGATCATTAAATCCCAGATATTATCAACTCCAATTTTGTGGAAATGACTAACTCTTCTCTGAATGATATGAAGATTTCAGAGGGGGGAAAAAAAGAGAAAAGAATGAAAATATGTAAATGATCATTAAATCCCAGATATTATCAACTCTAATTTTGTGGAAATGACTAACTCTTCTCTGAATGATGTGAAGATTTCAGAGGGGGGGGAAAAGAGAAAAGAATGAAAGTACCACAGGTTACAGGGCTTGCTTCTCTGTACACTTTATCTGTTGAATAATCCAGATAAACCCCAGGCTTGTTATTTCCCTCTCCAAAGGCAGGAAGAGAATAGGACTGAAATAACACATCTGAAGGTGGGTGCGACAATGGCTGGAGGCCAAGGAAAAGGAGACTGTTTACACTAAATCGTCTTGAGAATATTCTTTGGTGTGAGGCGTCCCCTTTGAGGCCAGTGGTTTGGCAGTTTATTTACTTGTTCTGTGTGTCAGACTTAGGGGGACTATGGTGAACTTGAGAACCCTGGTCAGCAGGATGCCTGTTACCTCAGATTACAGAAGGGTTTCCAGAAATGAGACCAGAGAGGTGACTGAGGGGAATCGGAAGACTCCTGGTGGCTCTTTCATCTGCTGGCCAACCAAAGTCTACCTCTTAAAGGGTGTTTGTTTCCCCACCCCCTTCTAAAGGAAGACTTAAAGGTACATTGGACCACAGTCAGATAAAGTAAAATGAAATAGATACATTTAGAATATTTAGTTATTTATATCATAAAAATTTCCTTATGAAGAAGGCAATATTTTGCAAACCATCTTCTTAAATGATAGTATCAAATATGACCCCAAAAATGTTTAAAGAAAGAAAATGTTGTCCTGCCTAAAAGACACCTAATGCATATAACACTGGAATGGACCATTACTTATATGCCCCCTCTTCTCTACAACAAAATTACTAGTACTTTCTGTAATAGTCATGAAATGAATAATAATGTTAGCCAGAGAATATTTTCCTTTAATGAATTTCATATGTGTGATATTACCAGTAAAATGAAAGAAATCTAAAAATTAAAAAGTCAATCTACTGCTTCAAGCATTTATTATCCCTTCAATTATATAATCTAGATCATTTAAATACCTGATATTTATTTATAGTAAACATATGCAGAATAATATGTTATATCTATATTTCTCTGAGTTTAAAGCCCCCAAATGATTCTATTACTAAAAATTATGAATTTGGAGTCAGTTTCTTTAAAAAGTTGATTGACTAATGGAAGAAAAAATAAGTTACTATATAGAGAGTGGTTTTATATGTGTCCAAAGGAGTTTTGATTTTTCTATGAATGATGATTAAAAAGAATGGTTTATGTACCTATAATTTAGGTGCTTTTTACTTGAAAAAAAAAAAAGACTAGTTATTGTTATAGCTTTTACTCCTGTCGTTGTTTTAAGGATTTGTAGTTTCTATTTTAGTTTTTAAAACTACTCTCTTACTATGTTCTGAGGAAGCACAAATTCTCAGCACAAAAGGCACATTTCAACAGAAAAAATTTTCAGTGTTATTGAAATTAAAAGATACCTTATATTAGTTGCTTTCATATATTTTGATGAAATAGCCCCCTGTAGATTTTGGGTTCACCTTGCATTTGCCTTCTTCACAAATACCACTTAAGCATATTTGATTGAAGAAAAAAAATACTTTTGTATAATGAGAAGCTTCCTATAATCAAGCTATTCTTTCTGTCAGAATTAAGATAAACAAAAATTCGTCCCTTTAAATCATGAATGAATAAAATTTAAATTAACTTTTCCTCTCCTGGGAAATTTTGATTTCCAATGAAAAATTGATCTAAATTCATGCCAATTATTGATCTAAATTTATTCTAGTAATCTAGCAGGTCTCACTCTGTGGGTTTGCTGAGGTTACTTCCATATGGTAAATTTATATATTTTAAGTGATTTCAGAGAGGAAGGGAGAGGGAGAGGGAGAGAGAGATAGAAACATCAATGATGATAGAGAATCATTGATCAGCTGCCTCCTGGAGCCTGCTGGGGATCCGGCCTGCAAACTGGGCATGTGCCCTGACTGGGAATTGAACTGTGACCTCCTGGTTTATAGGTCAATGCTCAACCACTGACCCACATTAGCCAGGCCCCCATATAGTAAATTTAATTGTGAGTCATGGCACCTGAAATCCTTCAATTGTTTTTGCTTTCTTTCCACAGAAAATATTACAGCAAAGCACATTGTGAGCAATGATAGCTCGGATAGTGATGATGAATCACAAGAACCCAAAGGTAAGGGTGCTGGGACCTTCTCTGGCAGAAGTCCATGGGGAAAGGATGCTGCCTCTGACCTGTCACTCCAGGTGCTCATGGCAGTCTCTGCTTAAGGCACTGAGCAATAGCCTCGTAGCTTTCCATTCAGAGAGAGAATTGATGCTGTATGTGTAATAACATATGCAACACAGAAATATCCCTTCTTTCTTGTTTAAAACCTCAAAAATATTATCAGTTGAACAAATGGGGAACAAACTGAGATGTTAGAATTACTAAATTCTGTTTTCAATCTGATTATTGAACTGGGCTTTCAGCACAGAAATTGTGGTTTGGGAGCACCTTTACCTGGCTTTAAAAAAAAAAATCTAAATTTTATCTTTGAAAAATATATTATTAAATAACGTGAAAAATTATATTCTCACTCCATCCTGAGCCTTTATCCCATTGCCAACATTCTGTGTCTTAGGAAGGGATCAAGTTGGGTAGAACTATGGAGAACTCTTGGTTGCATGTATTGCTTTGTGGTATAAATGAGTTCCTTTACATTTTGACAAGACAGCTTTTGGCTTGGTGTGGATCAGGAGAGTCAGTGATGGAGGGAGGGCAGGGGGAAGGCAAAGATCAAGCATATTTGTTGCCAATGTGCTAAAATGGAGTGTTATTATATTTTGACAAAGTGTTTGACACAACCATTTGTACAAAAACAAAACATAACAAACATCAAACAAAAGTTAAGCAGCTTTGATAACAACTGGGTGAACAAGTCCTATTACAGTCTGAATACAGATTTTAAAAGGCATTAAGTGCTTTCTTGTCCAAAACATAAGGAATTCCACCTGCCATGTCATAGATAACAGAAGAGCCTGTTTTATCCTTGCTGAATTAACACTAAAATTAAAATTCTCTTTCATAACTGGGCTGTTACTTCCTCATAAGATGAGTCTGCGCACATCAGAGGTGCCTACTCTGGGCAATGCAGCTGCACAGGCCCGTAGCTTGCTTAGTGTGCAGCTTCTTGTGAAAATGTAAAAAGGAGACCTTCCTTGGGCAGACAAAGCTCTTGACCAGGCACAAGATGGCCAGTGGCGTACAATCTGGGCTTCAGTCCCTGTTTGCCTACTGTCCTCCTGACTTATGTAGCCAATAATGTGCCTAAGTATATATGGCAGCTCAGGTAATTAGGCAAGAACCCCATTTGAAAGAACCCTGCTCTGGAAGGAACTGAGTCTAAATTCTGCTCCTTTATATTGGTAATTTTAATTATTTTGGTTGTTCAGGTCTTTATTTATTTTTTTGATTTTGAATTTCCTTTTAATGAAGGGAGCTAGCCAGTATACTGGGGAGAGAGAGTATATGCCTAGCATGTCTAGAATTAATCATGTCATGATTTAGGGACTATCAAGTAGATGTAATAATGGTTTGTCACTAATTAAGTACTACATTGCTATGGAGGATCAGTACATTTGATCATCTCTGAAGTACTGGATGCTTATCTTAAGGCTGATAAGTTTAAAAACCAATTGAATATGACTTTGGTTTAGTATCAGCCTAGATTGGAGAATGATATTCAGGATGTTTTTGAGGATTTTTTTTTATTAGATCTTAATATTCATTTATTTCATTCTAAATAGACTTTATTTTTTTAGAGTAGTTTTAAATTACAGCAAAATTGAGTAAAAAGTACAGAGTTCCCATATATCCTCTGCACCTCCCCCCACCCCCACCCCTCCCACACACACACTGCCTCTCCCACTATCAACATTCTATACTGGAGTGGTACAACTGTTACAGTTGATGAACCTACACTGATACATCATCACTACCCAAAGTCCAAACTTTAGGCTTCACTCTTGATATTCTGTATATTTTCACAAATATAAAATGACATGTACCAACCATTATAGCATCATACAGAGTAGCTTCACTGCCCTGAAAGTCCTCTATGCTCTGTTTATTCATCCCTCTGCCCCCCATTCCCAACTCCTGCTGGCAACCACTGATCTTTTCACCATCCTCCTAGGTTTGTCTTTCCCAGAATGCCATATATTTGGGATCATACGCTATGTAGCCTTTCCATATTGGCTTCTTTCACTTAGTAATATGCAGTTAAGTTTCCTCCATGTCTTCTCATGGTTTGATGGCTCATTTCTTTTGAGTGCTGAATGATAGTTCACTGTCTGGATGTACCGCAGTTTATCCACTCATCTGCTGAAGAATATCTTGGTCACTTCCAAGTTTGGGCAATTATGAATAAAGATGCTATAAATATCCATATTCAAATTTTTGTGTGGATGTAAGTTTTCAGCTCCTTTGGGTAAAAACCAAGAAGCGTAATTGCTGGATCATATGATAGAAGTATAATTTAGTTTTGTAAGAAACTTTCAAACTACTATCTTTAGTGACTGTACCATTTTGCATTCCCACCAGTAATGAATGAGTGTTTCTGTTGCTCAACATCGGTGCAGCATTCAGTACTGTTAGTATTTTGGATTTGGGCATTTTCAATAAATATGTAGGTTATCTCCTTGTTGCTTTAGTTTGCATTTCCCTGATGACATATGATGTGGAGCATCTTCTCATATGCTTACTTGCCATCTGTATATTTTCTACTGAGGTCTTTTGCCCATTTTTAAATTGGGAAGTTGGTCTTAAATATATTTTGGATAATAGTCCTTCATCAGATGTATCTTTTGAAAATATTTTCTCCCAGTCAATGGCTTTCTTTTCATTCTCTTGAAGCTCCTTCATTTTTTATTCATATGATTTTGAGTAAGGTCTTTAGGCATTTTTCAACGTTAGTTTCTTTAAACCTATGCTGGCATCACTTTTACTTGCTCTCATAGAATTGTTGTAATCATCAAATCAGAAAATGCATACAAAGGGCTTTAAGTTGTAAAAGGCAACAAATAGAAATAGCTAGTAAGCAATGGATGTCATTTATCTGTTGACTGCTGGAGTTGTGCCACAAATGATGCCATTTCCACATATATCACAAGGAAAGGAGACCCTCTGCTATTACAGAAGTGGAATTTATCTCATAAATATAATAGCGATGATGATGATGATGGAGCAGCTCCAAATCTTTGGAAAATAATTGAATATCTTATTCATATCCTGTGTACCTAGAGATACAAATCATTAATTTTGAAGCCTGATTTGCTCTAGCAAAAGATTTTATTCATCATACTTGGCATTAGAAAAATGTAGGAGTAGAAAAGAGTATGTTTGTTTTTTAGTGAATATGTAGTCATCTGGATTGGTTCCTGAAAGATCACTTCATTTACTCGGTACAGTTAAGCTAATCTTTGTGAAAATAAAAAAAACAATATTTATTGTGGCTTATGTGTGTTTAGTTAACATTTATTGGAAATTATGAAGTTTGAGCATAGATTCTCTTTTCTCTCAAAACACACACACACACACACACACACACACACACACACACAGAGAGAGAGAGAGAGAGAGAGAGAGAGAGTTTTGTGTATGTTTATATACAGAGTTCCCAGAAATCTGAGCAAAAGGGATTTAGGCAGGTGGGAATCACACTGTACCATAAAGTGTTCTCAAATTTGGATTGTGAATGAATAATATTGACACGGATAATTATTCTGTTGCTTCTGCTGCTACTACCACTATTTCTACTACTAAATAGTGTTTATTAAAAATTGAATGCAGGCCAGGCACTTTACTAAGGAATTTACATGAATGCACTAACTCAGTTAATCCTCACAACAACACTACAGAGTTTTCTGTTGAGGAAATGAAGGCTGAGAAAGGTTAACTAACTAGGAAACAGGGGAGAATCTAGGCAGTCTGACTATGGAGCCAATGTTCTAAGTAACTACCCAACATAGCTTCCCAGTAGTAGTGATGTATACATAGGTTTTAAGGAAAAAGTGACGAAAAGCCGCTTCTTTGGGAAGATTGCAGAATTTTAAAACATTTTAAAGCATGTGTTTAAATTACAGAGTTTTAAAAGCCAAACTCTATAAGTAGCGATGAAATGACATTTTATAAGGGTGTTTATTGAGCAGGAAATATATGTTGAATCCTTCCGTTGTCTGTGTTCAGTTTACATGATTTCTGAAAGTTTACTAAACAGGAGAGAGAAGGAAACTTAGGAAATAAAGACAATAAGGTACTGTGGATTTTCCCTGTGTGTGTGTTGTGTGTTTGTGTAAATAAGGCAAAAAAAAAAAAAAAAAAGAGAGAGAAAAGGACAGGGGAAGGGGAGAAAGAAGGAAAGTTTGCCTAAAAAATCTAAGATTAGACCACGTGACACTGTCAACAATGCAATCTTAGACTAACTATAGGTAAAGGGTAAAGCAAGAACAATTTAAGGACCAAAATAGTTAACTGAAATATTTAGTGTATTAATTTATGCAAAGAAACATTTGTTAAATCAAAAGCCATAGAGCTTCACTGTTAATTTTGACATTCAGTTGCCCAAAGATGATTTAAAAAATGAATTTTGTAATCTGTATAACGGTGCTCTCTTTTTCCTTAGGTACTGAAGCTGAAGATGCTGAAGAGGAATATCAAAATGATAATCAAGCAAGTTGGGTCCAGCGTATGATAATGGCCTTGATGAGTGACTCAACACTATTCAATACCAGAGAAGGACGTGCTGGGAAGGTGCATAACTTCATGTTGGGCTTGAATCTCAATACATCCTACCCCCTGTCTCCTTTCAGAGACTTTGACTCTCAGGAGTCCTGGGAGGAAGATGAATTGGATGCAGCTGTAACAGGTAAGTACAGAAAATGTAACCCGTGGAAGCTAATTCAGGAGATCTTCCTTCCATTATTCTGGAATGAGGCCCAGAAATCAGGATTTTAAAAAGATTCCCAGGTGATTCTAATGTGCAGCCAAGGTTGAGAAACTGGTTTAGACAGTTACAAAAACATGCATTTAGTATGTGTAGGGCTTCAAATAACTGTTGTTGTGTTGGCTTTTATTTTCAGAAAAATACATTGGACAGGAAGTAGAATAGTCATGTCAGCATAGAACATTTTCATTGAAATATTGAGACAGACCTTAGATCTTCTCTCTATTGGTCAAGTTTCACTCACAGAAAACAGGAACCCCACTCCCTTGTTTAACTGAAAGGGGCTTAAAGCAGGAAATTAGATGTTTACAAAATTGTTCCCAGGCTTGGAAGAACAAGCTCCAGACGGAGCTTCCAAAAATGATTTCAAAAACACATCAGAATAACCCCAGTTTGGTCAGTGTCGAGCTTATTCAAATGCATTATTTACAGACCAACATTGCTAAAAATGATGGGAGGAGATTTTTGACTTTCTTGGTAAACAATGCAATATTCAGATGATATATCATAGGATTGTACACTTGAAATCTCTACAATTTCATTAACCAATGTCACCCCAATACATTTAATAAGAATGCTTATGTTGTTTCAAAAACAACAACAACAACCAATTGCATTTTAGACTGAACTTACTGAATTGAAAAGTGCTTCTTCAGGCAATGCCCTTACTAAGAGAGACCCTGTTTATCTTGCTCTGGATATTTCCACGTTTTAGGATAACCATGTGTTTGGAATGAAAGGTTAAAACAAACGCCCCCACAACTGTGCCTGGCAATAGAAAAAGCAGAAACATAACCTCTGTCTCATTTCCTTCCTCAAATCTCACGTGGGTGTTTCTCCTTGGCCAGCGACCAGTCTCAGCAGATTCAGACTGGAGCTGTAAGGGAGTCTGGTAACCTTGGTCCTGAGCCTGACTCTCCAGAACAGGGCAGTCATACATGAGATGCAGTGGGTGGTGTGGAGTGAAGTTTGCCAGTCTGCAGTGCCCGTCAGGCCCTCTGTTCTCAGAAACGTTAGTTAACTTTCTTAAGGCCAGCTGGCAAGAAGCCACTCACTCTCAGCCAAATCCCAAGAATAATTCTTTTTACTCTTCTGTGCATCCATGTTTCAAATTAAAAGTTAAATTTACCTTGGTGACTAATCAATACTAATAATCTTTCTCATAATGATCCTATCATCTTAAATTTTTCTACTTCATCACACCATCATTTTCATTTAACCACCCAAATGTCATTTCTCAGTCATTTCTGCCTAAGGACATTGACTGGATGCTATAAAAATGTCAATGGTATTTTTCCCAAAAACTTTCTACTACTCTTTGTTTAAGCATCATCCCTATACAATAGAATTAGAACAAGGCTTTCGATGTTGTTTTGGTAGTGCGGTTCCTGTGCGTTGCTTGAGCATAATGGAAATTGCAAAAAGAAAAGTTACCTCTGTTATTTAAACAAGAGGAGTAGAACTTACTATACCTTGTGTTATGTTTATGGCATTAAAGTCTCAGATAATAGGTTATGTCTGGTTATATACCTTCAATCCAAACCCTTTCCTGTACAGTAGAATGAAAGTCGATTTGTGATAAAGTCAGTGTCTATTTTTAAATTCATCCAACCCCCCCCCCCAAATAAAAACATACCTGACCTTACAATCCGTGACATTATTTTTTTAAGTTGTGACACCTGATTATATTCATTTCCATTATAACATCAGTTAAATGTGTCTTCTTCAGAAACGTAGGCTTTATGGATGAATGATGATGGGCTTTCAAATAAACTTAGCTTTGTAGAGTATTTAGACTCCCTAAAAAGATTCTTAAGTAATTTTTACTCCACAGTAAAGGAAGATTACAGAAGATAGTTCTCATCTTTGCCTAAAATGACTCAGCGGAGCTAGAGTGGAGACAGGCCTCTTGACATTCCTCAAAGCCTTTCCCTTCTGCTACACTCCCTTCCCCCTGGCCCTCGGTTTTATTAGTCATTGTCTTGCTGATGTAAAAATGGACGTTTCCTCTGTGTGTACTTTATTACATCTGTTTTACGTTATTGCTGTGATCGCATCACCCAGCCTGGCTCCTCTGTGGTTTGCACAGCACGCTTGCCTTCTGCACTTCTGCACTCCACATTTTAACAACTTCCTGGGAGTTTGACAATTTTTTATGTAGATTCAGAAGTGTTATTTAAACAAGAGGAGTAGAACTTACTATACCTTGTGTTATGTTTATGGCATCAATGTCTGGTTATATATACCTTCAATACAAACCCTAGGGTTGCTAGATGAAATATAGCATTCTCAGTTAAGTTTGAATTTCAAATTTGTTGAGATATTTTGAAATGTTTTAATCTAAAGTTGTTTTAAATTCATGATCTTTGGAAAGAACTTTACGTTTTATTCCTTAGAGTGTCTCTTGTTAAAATTCTATTTCACTCAGTTTGCATTTATCTATTTGAAAAAAAAATGTACATAACATATTGATTTTAATCAGAAATCCAGATCAGTCAGTGTCAAGTTTATTCAAATTCATTATATACAGACTAACATTGCTAAAAATGACTGCATTTTAGACTGAATTTGTTGAATTCAAAAGTGATATTTCAGGCAATGCCCTTACTAAGATGTACCCTGTTTATCTCTCTCCAGTTACTTTACATTTTAAGATTACCATGTGTATGGGATGAAAAGTTAAAGGATTTAACATAAACTGTAATCATCTTGGTTCATATAAGTTTTATTAAAACTCCTATGTATTATACAGTTAAAATACCATACTTTTTTTTATTTTTACACTCCCCACTATGCAAAAAGAGAATTGATATTTTTATCTAGTCTATATATTATGTTGGGAAAATCTTATATTTTCGTTTACCTTAAGATTTTTTGTACCAATTAAAATATGGGCATCTTAGAATTAAAACCATCTTTTAACCTATAATGAGGAAAATTAGTGCCTTATTTTTGTCCCTATTTCTACACCTTGCAGACAATCTTTTGAAAACAAGATGATAAAACCCCCTCATTTGTTTACTTCAAAATAGTTGTATACGGGTGGAAACTAATTCTGGAGGAACTGTCCATTAGTTACATGACTTCTTCTCTGTTTACTTTTGTGTTTACCCTATTTACTTTGACATACACCATCTGGAATAAGAAATTGAGACACGAGTTCATTCAGGCCAGAGTTCAAAACACAAACTTCCAAATATTTGTGCATCCTAAATGGAATCTGTGTGATATATTTACAAAATGACCTTCGGAAATGTTCACGGCTGACCCACTGTAAGGAAACAGTCATAATTATAAAACATAGCGTGTTTCCATACCTATCCAAAAAACAGATGAACTCATTTCAGGTTTGAAAACCATGTATGTTTTGAATTATGGGAGGATATCCTTCCATAGTGGCATTTTTAAACGCTCCATGACATTTTAGCAGATGTTATATATAAATGGGGTTCAAGTTCAAATAAATTTGGAAAAACTAACAACTTCATCCCCTTCTTCACAGTGCAATGGGATACTCTAATGAGTTTGAGAAGTTCTACTTAAAAGGGCCTTGTGGCCGAAACCGGTTTGGCTCAGTGGATAGAGCGTCGGCCTGCGGACTGAAAGGTCCCGGGTTCGATTCCGGTCAAGGGCATGTACCTGAGTTGCGGGCACATCCCCAGTAGGAGATGTGCAGGAGGTGGCTGATCGATGTTTCTCTCTCATCGATGTTTCTAACTCTCTATCTCTCTCCCTTCCTCTCTGTAAAAAATCAATAAAAATATATTTAAAAAAATAAAATAAAATAAAAGGGCCTTGTGTATAGCACTTTAAAGGCAGACTGACTTACATTGGGATCTGGCTGGGCTATTTATTGGCTGGACAATCTTGAGCAGTTACTTAGCATCAGCCTCAGTAAACAATGATAGGAACGTAGAGTAAAACTAAAACCCAACAACCTTGGTCCTGATGGAACTGCAGGTTAGGGAGAATGCAACCATCTTCACGTTTTATTCCAAGTCACTTACAAAATAGAAATAATAGTGGTACCTATGTGAGGATTAAGTAGCATCTTCATTTTTTTAAAAGTGCTCTAAGTCCAAGGTATAGTAAGGAGAACAGGGGACACACAATATAATTGCCCATTACTTTAAGCTGTCGAATCTTATATTTCTCAAACCTGCTTGATCATGGAATTCTTATTTTGTTTATAGAATATCTGGTAATATTTTGCAAAACTATATGCTTTGAAACATACCTTTCTGTCAATTTATCTAGAGGTTGGAACCATGGTGTTTAGCTACATGCCAGAGTTGGGAATTGGTCCACATACTAGTAATGATTTTCTCTCAAATGTAATCTTGGATGTAAAAGAGGATTATTTTCTTGAACTCGCATCACCTGGAGAGGTGCAGTGTAATACCCATTCAGACTCTGCCACTCCCCAGTTGTATCACTTGAGAGATTAATTTGTTCTGTCTTCTATTTATAGATTTCCTCTACCTCACACATCTGTACTAAGACTTAAATAAGATAATGTATGAGGTACTGTGTTTAAACCAGTAAAGACCCATGTAATGCTAATAGAGGGATCATGCTGCACAGCTTAGAATTAATACCAAGGCCTGAACAATGTACTTTCCATGCATTATCTTACTTAATCCCCCAACAACTTATTGGATAGATTCTTTTACCCTGATGTTACAGATGAAGAAACTAAGAGCTAAAGACAATCATTAATTTATTAATTGCTGAAGTTGGAGTCATGCCCAGCTCTGTTTGTCTCCAAAGCCTAGCCATATGGAATTCTATCTTACGTGTTTATATAATAAATTATTTTTATACCCTAAGTAATGTTAAATGGTTGTTTAATTCATTCTTTCTTTTTTTCCTTTTAAAAGATCCTGATGAATTTGAGCAAATATATGAGCCTCTGGATGTCAAAAGTAAAAAGATTCATATAGTGGACAGTGGCCTCACATTTAACCTGCCTTACCCCTTGATTCTGAGGCCTCAGAGGGGAGTCGATCTCATCATCTCCTTTGACTTTTCTGCAAGGCCAAGTGACTCTAGCCCTCCATTCAAGGTAAGAAGAATTTATGTAGCATTCTATTATCTACCACACTAGAGGCCTGTTGCACGAAGATTCATGCAATAGGCCTTCCTTCCCCTGGCTGCCGGTACCGGTTTTCTTTCGGCACCTGGGCCAGGACTCAGGCCTTTGGTCTGGCTGCAGTGGAGAAGCCAAGCCTCTTCAGTCTTCAGTTGTCTTCAGTCTTCAGTCATCTTCAGTCTTCACTCCGTGCCTGCATATGCAAATTAATCGCCATCTTTTTTTGGGTTAATTTGCATACTCATCCTGATTGGTTGGTGGCTGTAGCAGAGTGACACCAATTTGCATGTTTCTCTTTTATTAGTGTAGATTCCTTTGCATGCCTTGTGACTATCTTGATCCTCTTGATTCCAATTTCTTATCTCATTAGCCTATTGTTAGGAGTACTCAATCCCTCTCCTGCTTAAAAGAACTTTTTAATGATACCCCTTCACCCACATTAAAATTCATAGTCCTGAGCAGGACAAGAATGATGCAATATATCTGAAGTTCAAGAAGCAAATTAGGCTGAGATTTGGGAATTAGCAGGAAAAAGATAATTAAAACCATGTATTCTGTGAGAAGATAAGAGAACATAAAATAGTATCTTGAAGATTCAACAACAATATCAGGGGAAAAGGAGGCAGACCAAGGAAGGGAGTAATGTTATGAAAACCAACTGCAGATATTCAACAAGGAAGTTCTTGGTGAACTGGCCAAGAGAAGTTTCAATAGGGTTGTGAGCGCACAAATCATACTGCTGTAACTTGAGGGATGAGTGGAAATTAAGAAAATAGAGACAGTTCTATAGACTATCCAGGAAGAAGAAGATGGACTGTATCTGGAGAACAGGAAAAGTATTTGTGTGTGGAGGATTGGGTTGTTAATAGAAAAGACTTGAGCATGCGGATGGCTGGGAGTCATTAATGAAGATGTTATTGAAGAATGGAGAGATGACGTATACAATAGGGTCATGTCCCAGAGAAGGTTACAGGGGTGAGGAGATGTAAAAATCCAGGTGGAAAGTAGTATGAAAACATCCATATTGGAGCAAGAGGGAAGGGAGGAAATAATGGCTGTGGAAGGAGGTTTGTAGTTGGCCATGGAGAAAGGAAGTTAAGAAACTACTCATCTGATGACTTCTAACTTTGATAGGAATTAGTTATCTTTGTAGAATGAGAGGATGGGGGTAGTGAAGCCAGGGGCATGGGGAGAATGAAAGTCTGCCTCTGTGAAGAAAAGAGAAAAAAAGTTCTGAATAGGCAATAGAGAAAGATTGCTGGGCTGCCCTGCAGCCTCACCCAAGTGAGACCGTGACTGTTACCATTCCTTCCACCTGAAACACCTCAAACTGTCTTCAGACTCATCTTGAATGTTATCTTTCGTGACCTCCACAGGTACAGCTTCAGAATGAAACACTTAGTAAATTCTACGAATACAGCAGTTTTCATGGTGTACTGTCTGTTTATTTACATATATATTTATACTAGAGACCCAGTGCACAAAATCATGCATGGGTAGGGTTCCTATCGGCTGCTGGCTGCTGGCTGGGACCTCCCTTCGTTCCGTGCTGCCCCCTGGTGGTCAGCACACGTCATAGCGAGCAATCGAACTGGTCGGTTGAACTCTCAAGGGGACACTTTGCATATTAGGCTTTTATATATATAGATGTATGTGTGTGTTGCTTCCACTGTCTGTGAACTCCATGGGTACTCAACACTATTTGTGTGTTTTTTAATTGTGTATTTTGTCCTAATTGCCTTATAAAAGCCAGCCAAAATATATAGGAAACATTTTTTGGGGGGGTGAATGAATGAAATGCTGTAAGAGAGATGGAGGTCATCTACATTTGATAGATTAGGAAATGGAAACTCATGAAGATGAAGTGAAATGGTCCATGATCTTGAATCAGGAAGTCAGTGATAACCTTTGTCCTCTGACACTTGGTTTCCTTTCTATTATACTATGATTAAACTGCTCTCAAGACTAATAATGGTTATAACTCTCTAATATTTATAAAATCTCATATTTTTAAAATGCTTTCAGATTATGTCTTGAGCCAGTTAGTAGTATTCAGCCAAGTAGATAAGGATTAGTGAGATAAGTGATCTCTTCACACCCATAAATTAAATAAAAAGCCTAGCCCAGGACCTGCCTGGGGAAGTGCTAAGTAAGAAGTGGTCAAGCTGGACCCAACTGCAAGGCTCCACAATGAGAACTGAATGCTTTTTCCCATCACCAGTTGCCTCTGTACACACTGCACTTGTATTTGTTTCTGCTCTGTATTCCGCAGTCAATGGTAAAACATGGTTCTTGATCTCCATAACATTTTAGCTTTGGGGGTGGGGGGAGAATTTTATACATAACATACATTTTGAAGGAAACCAAGAAACTTACTGTAAAATAGTTATTTGGGTTTACATAAGTATTTAACAGTGCTTTATTTTTTTAGATATAATTAATAAGGTTTAGAAATTGATGAGAAATATGCATGAAGTCCATTGATAAGAGATTTGTATAAGAATACATTGGTGTGCATCAGAGTAGATGAGCAGGGAAATAAATGGAACAGGTTGGAAAAGTCACAGAGATGGTACAGAGATGGCAATGAGCACATCGGAGAACCTGGGCATGAGCTAATTAGAAGTGATAGAGATAAACCTCCCATTAGAAGGGCGTTAGGGGAGAATTTAAAATTGGATGATAGAAAAGAGAGACTCAGTGAAGGGTTTCCAGCAGAAAAATGACTCCATGAAATTGGAATTATAGGATGATTAATCTGAGAATGGGGAGTGGAGGGCAAAAGATTAAGATTAAGAAGGCTTCACTGTACTCCAAGCATATGCTAATGAGGCACCACGCCAGAGTGGGTGACTATGAAAACCAAGAGCAGGCTGCCCTGAGCAGCAGTGGGAGGTAAATTTCAGTAGATGATTCTGAGACGACAGCTTAGAAGCCAGTTCTGGGGATAAATAACTATTATTCATATCACTTATGGGAGTTTAAGAATGTCAGTGCCATCATTTTATATGTAAATCAGAGTTCCGCCACTTCTAAGAGCTGCTGTTGAAAGAAAGTGTTATTTATTTTTATTTTATGGTTTTATTGAATTTATTGGGGTAACATTGATTAATAAAATTATACAGGTTACAGGTATACAATTCCATAATACATAATCTGTGTTCACAATACAATAGAGAGCCCAGAAATAAACCCACGTCTTTATGGTCAATTAATATTTGACAAAGGAGGCAAGAACATACAATAAGGTAAAGATAGTCTATTCAATAAATGGTGTTGGGAAAATTGGAAGAAAGTTTTAGAATATAGTTTTATATCTCTAAAAAGAACGGCTGTAGTTTGTTAGTTTGTAACTGTACTTTGATTCATTATTTCTAATTAAGAAGGATATGTGCTCATTGTAAAAAATTTGGAAATTTAGAATATATCTCAAGTGCTTGTGCTATTTGTAAACAACAGCTGCTGATATTTTGGCATTTTCTTTTAGTCCCTCTTATTATTATGTGTGTGTGTGAGCACCAAGATCATATAGCTTTTCACACTGCTTCTTTCTACTTAAAATTATATCAGGAATTCTTTTCCCATGCCAGTAAAAAAATTTTAAACGTTATAAACACAGCATGATATTTCTATTGTGAATATGCAAAAATTTATTTAACAATGCTTTACTTTTTAGATATAATTAATAAGGTTTAGAAATTGTTGAGAAATATACATAAAGTCTTTTGGAAGGAGGGGAGAAATTCCAATGTAATAACTGGACATATGCAATATGATTTTATTAAGGTGACTAAATCATGAATAATTTTCTATTTTTGAGACTGAAATATGAATATCATTTGTAATTTTAAAAAAAAAGCAAACCATAGCCCGGCTAGTGTGGCTTAGTGGTTGAGCATCAACCTATGAACCAGGAGGTCATGGTTCAATTCCCGGTCAGGGTACATGCCCAGGTTGCTAGCTCGATCCCCAGTGGGAGGCATGCAGGAGGCAGCCAATCAATGATTCTCTGTCATCATTGATGTTTCTCTCTCTCTCTCCCTCTCCCTTTCTCTCTGAAATCAATAAACATATTTTTTAAAAAGCAAACCATAAATGCTAGGCAAAATATTAGAACCATTAACTTTATTTCACAGCTACTATTATTAGCATTTCATAAGTATAATTTTCAGATCTTGTCAGGGAGATAGAAAATGATGGATATCTTGGCTTTTGGTAAAGGCAACCATTTTATTTATTATATCTTATTGTAACTGGCTTTGAAAGTTGATGACATCAATGTCAATAATACTATTTTTTTTTAGATTAGTAGACACACACCCTAATAAATAGTTCAGATATAAAGAGCCTGGTGAATCTCAGTAATACTCTTATTATTTGATTTTTTAAAAAGCAGCTCTGTGTTTCACTTTGTCATTTCTTTTTGTTAAACATTTAATAAGTTAGATATATGCCATGCAAATTTAGCTTACCATTAGGGTCCATTCAGGAATTATTCTAATAGGATTATCCTTTAATGTTGGCCATGAATGTAAGCCAGGGTCTTTATCTACAAAATAATCAGATTGTGAAATGAGAAAAACAAAACAAAACACCTTTGGATCTTTTGAGAAACAAGTAAGGAAGATAGGAGAATTCAGAGCTTGCAACTAGATATTTTCCCCTTTCACTTTACTAAATTTTATAGAGAGTAATAGATTAGAGTTATTGTGCTGTAAATTATGTTATTGTACATTATGTTGCCATATATCTAGCTCAGTTTTTCAGTGCTCTTTTAAATGCTTAATGAACAGGATCCAGAACAATGAGTTCATTCTCTTAAAAATAAAAGGAAAGAAGGAGGGAGAAAAGAAAAGAAAGAGGCAGTGAGAGAAGGAGAACGTGAAGAGAGAAGGAAGGAAAATTTGAGCCAGTCTTCACAAAATGAAAGAAGTATTACATATGTCCCCCTTTTCCCCCCATTGACCTCTTCTAGGTGCCCCCCCACCCCGCCCCAGGCCTTCACCATCCTGTTGTCAGTGTCCATAGGTTACACATATATGCATACAAGTTCTTTGGTTGATCTCTTCCTACCCACCCACCCTTCCCCTGCCTGTAACCTCTTAGTGAAGAAGAACTAAGGAGAACTGCAAAATGTTATGTAAATTCTACACACAATTAGACATAGAAAATTATTTTCATGCATGTTGCTTTACAAAGCTCTTGGATCCTAATACCAGCGTCCTTTTATTAGAAATGAGAATGGCAAAAAACATAGGATAATGACTTCTAAATTATAGTTTTTACCTTTTGTATCTTATGTTAGTTGCTTCAATAATTTTTAAAGATTCTGTAAATGTATTTACATATGTACACTTCATAACTTTCCCTAATCTAAAAATTGCTTTAAAATAATGAGAAACATCTTAGAAAGTGCATATCCTAGGTTTGCATAGAGAAAATACTCATTTCATATAAAGAAAAGCTAATTTATAATAATAGATATAAATATATTTCTTATTTATAAATAGGTAAAATAAAAATATCCCATTCATACGATAGTTTAATTATATTTCTGTTATTTAGATTGTCTTCTGTCTTTCAAGATGTTTTATTAATTCTCAAAAATGAGCACAAACATTTTACAGAGTATTACTCTGAAGGATACTATCAAATTGTTATCTCCACAGAAAATAATTTCAGTTAGTACTATGTAAATTTCCCATGAATTAATCTCTGGAAATCTGAAGCATCTGAGGTGTCGAGTAACAACCAAGATGGATAGTTATCCTAGAACACAGTTCTGGCATATCGCTCTAATTTGTGGAGCCACAATTTCTTTGCTCACTGCTTTCTTTTCAAACTCATCTGCTCCACTCATAGTCTGTGTCATTGTTTCTGTCTTTACAAGCAGAGAAATGAGACATCCTAGAGGAGATGGTTTTTCCATCCTGTAATCTTTATAGTCACTGGTTTTAATCGCTTCCACATCAGGATCATATAAGGAAAGGGAAAGTTTCCATCACTTCCGAATTCCAGCGTGAAATATCTATCTAAAAATAGCCTGGCCTTTTACCTCATTCAATTCCCCCTTTCCTCTTTCTCCACACATCCACACATCCTTGGTCACCCTCTTGAGTCATGTTTGTAAACACTGGAAAGCTCTTTTTTCTCGTTGGTCTCACGCAATTGATCCACACTGTGAACTTTTGCTTTTATTTTGATGTTGAAGAGTCTTGAATGAATACCAGCGCTAGATAAGAAGCAACAAGCTGAGTAATTCAACTGAGTGGGGAAAAGGAGTCAGTGATAAAAGTTTTCTCAAGTTTCAAGCAAGGAAGTGTTAATGTGCATGGGATTTTCAGTGAAATAGAATCAAATAGGAGTGGGCAAAAGTAGGTTTCCAGTTGTGAGTATGTGAAACACAGTTTATTCTTGTGTTATTGTTTAATGATTGTATTATTTTCCGTATGAACAACTATAAACCTACTTTTGCTCGCTCTGTATTTAGTTGAGTAATTTATGAAACAAATGCTTTAATGTACTTTAATGCTTGAATATAAGATTTAATATTAAATCTTTTGTTCTCCCATATGTTTATTTCTTTGTGAGTGGTTTTCAGGAAGAATTTTTAAATTCATGACATTCCACAAGCATCAAGAACAGTGACAATCCAATGAAAAGGATATTTTTCTCTAAATTTAAGGTGCTATTTTAAAGTACTTCTTTTCTGCCCCAGGTGATTTGGCTCAGTGGATAGAGCGTCCCAGGTCAAGGGCACATGCCCAGGTTTCGGGCTCGATCCCTAGTAGGGGGCATGCAGGAGGCAACTGATCAATGATTCTCTCTCATCATTGATGTTTATCTCTATCGTTCCCTCTCCCTTCCTCTCTGAAATCAATAAACATATATTTTTTTAAAACCTAAAGTACTTTTTAAAAATAGAAATTACTGAAGTTTTAAAAATACATTAGCTTAGTTACTCCTCACAGCAATCCGGAGAAAGGTAATAGCATTAACTTTATTTTATAGGCTATGAAATGAGATGCAGAGAGATAAGGAAGAGGTGAGATATACATGCAGTGGGTTTGGGAGCCCATGATTTCAGGGAGAGTGGATAGCCTGGTCCCTGTTTGTTTGGTTGTTTGGTTGTTGTCATTTATGATCTCCATTGTACCATTAGCGGAGTATCACTGCATACTTCAGCCCTCAAAGAATTCTAATAGCAATCTTATGAGATATGTACTATTATAACCATCCTTATTTTATATTTGAGGGTAGTGAGTGTGGAAACATTCAGAAATGTGCCCAAGGTCCCATCGCTCGCACTTGAACTCAGACAATCTGGCCCCAGCGCCTGTTTCTGACTTGTCCCACTCCCCCGTAAGCTGATATAAATAGAAATAAGTTCTGTTCGCTGCACCTCTCCGTGTTGATTTATATTCTCCAGTTTAAATGTAATATTATGTGTGTGTGCTTACTCATTGCCTTAGTCAGCCTCGATGCAGAAAGAAACTGAAAATCTTAGTGGCCGACAACAAATGCGTATTTCTTGGTCACGTTCCGTGTCTGCAGCTGCAGATCAGCTGCTGTGGCTCTGTCCCAATTGTCTTCTCATTCTGGTGGGGAGGGCTAATCCTCTCCCCAGGAAGGGAGCCTAGCGTGTGAAAACAATCGCACAGTCCTCCCCGCTCCTGGTACCTCTGTACCGCCCACGCTTGGCCACTGCGCATGTAATGATAACATGGCCAGAAGCTCAACTTGTTGTCATAAACAGAAACAACCACGCCCCCTCCAAAAAAAAAAAAATACAAACTGCCAAAAAAGTCAAGCAGAATAGCTCAACTATTTTTTTATATATAAAAGTTATGATCATTTGTTGTGTGGAAATGACATAGGTAAAATATTTTTGCATATATAACATTTATTAATTATTATTAGTTGTGTGTAGATGATATAGGTAAAAATTCAGTAACAGGTTCATTGACTCCTGAGGGTTAAAAAACATTCACAGGGCTTATAAATGCCCAGAATCCATACTATTTTTTTCTCTTGTAACAATTACATCTATATAATTTCATTCAGTTCAGCTCACTCATAAAATTTCCAATGCCTCCTATGGAGCTAGCCGTGAACCAAGAATTAACATAACAGGACTGAGGTTGTTCACGGAGTGCTTTTAAGGTTTTTGAGATTGATGAGCTTCCTGGGAGGAGGGTCCTGGTTTGTCTTAGCGAGAAGCACAGTGCTAGCACATAGTACACACCTAGTGAATATTGAATGATGGCCAGATCAGCCGAACAAATGAAGACCGAAACTTCCCAAATGCATCTTTCCCTCTCTTCCATAGGAACTTCTGCTTGCAGAAAAGTGGGCTAAAATGAACAAGCTCCCCTTCCCCAAGATCGACCCTAATGTGTTTGATCGAGAAGGACTAAAGGAGTGCTATGTCTTTAAACCCAAGAACTCTGATATGGACAAGGATTGCCCAACTGTCATCCACTTTGTTCTGGCCAACATCAACTTCAGAAAGTACAAGGCCCCAGGTATGTGGGGAATAGGTTGTATTCTGCAAAGGAGAAATCCGGTAAAGGAGCAAGACTGATAGTAAGCTGGTCCACACTGGCACTTGCTATACCGGCTGTTACAACTTTGAATGCTTCCCTTCCCTTGATGAATAGCTGCTATCCCGAGACCCTCCAGTGTTCCCCATCTTTCTCACTCCTTGATTCCCTGGGTTCTTCACCGTCCAGAAACTGGAGTGTTAATAACTGGCTCAACTAGCTCAGCAAAATCTCTGGGGCTTTACTCCCAAAAGCCCCAATTATGTTTGCTGTGATTGGTTGGGGCCCTTATCATAAGGGTTTGTTAAATATTTTGAATATCACCATTTAAGGGAGCCCTTATTTCACAACAAATCCTACAGAGGTTCTGGGAATTTGAGCTGACCACAAGATGAATGTAATTGAGCAGCACAACATGGCTTTCATTCATGTTGCCAGGTTATATTCCATAGAAAAAGAATCAAGTTCAAAGCAAGTCATCCTGTCGCACCACAACTTGAGGAGCCATAAACTCTTTAGTATCCTGGAAAATATTGATGAACCAAAGGAGGTCTGGGGATTGACAGGCAGGATCCTGAAGGCCTAAAAATCAGACTATTTTTAGGACCAGAATATATATAGTTGTAAAAAAAATAGTCCTGGAGGACTTAACAGGGGACCATGGAGAAGAAAGTGATCTTTTTCTAGATGGTGGAGGGAGACAGAGAAAGGATCGATAGGGATGGGAGTTTTTATGACTCAAGTTCTTAAACAGTGAGTGGAGTACTTGAAACCTAGAGAATTTTCTATCGCTGTTAATTCTCAAGGCTGATTAGGGGATTTCTGTAGCATGAAGGCAATTAGATAGTGTTTGGTTTTGGGTTCCCCCAAAAGCTGATTCTGAGCAAAGGATTCAAGTGCATATAGTGTGTTTGCGTGAACTAGGGAACTTTGATAAGGAACTGACAGCAAAAGATGTGTTAGAGAGTTGGCTACGAGGAAGAGACTTTATCCTGCTGGGAAACGCTAGGAAATGGAATAGAACTTATGCTGCGGAATCATCCTCCCCCTTACACAGGAAGAGGCAAGGGAACTCAGGTGTTTAAAGCCTAAGTCCTTGAGTCTTTGGTTGACTGCTGTCTGGGAGGAGTGATTGATCAGTGTTTCCAGCCTTGTGCTAATGAGCTAATCAGACTTCCACAGTT
>NW_005360273.1:217836-220323 GCF_000412655.1 Myotis brandtii | reverse complement strand
AGGCCCTTAGGCACAGAGGTGCAAACCCTGGCAATTGGAAGTTGCCCAGTCAAAACACAGAAGTCCTCACCCAGGCAATATGATGGGGACACAACGGTGTATATACAGATTACATGACCTCAATGGGGGCTCCCCATGTTATGTTTATGACTCTTTGTATGTTTTATTCCAGTGATGGCGAACCTATGACACGCGTGTCAGAGGTGACACGGGAACTCATTTTTTTGGTTGATTTTTCTTTGTTAAATGACATTTAAATATATAAAATAAATATCAAAAATATAAGTCTTTGTTTTACTATGGTTGTAAATATCAAAAAATTTCTATATATGACACGGCACCAGAGTTAAGTTAGGGTTTTTCAAAATGCTGACACGCCGAGCTCAAAAGGTTCGCCATCACTGTTTTATTCCCTGGGTTTTAGAGATGTTTTGTAGTTTTGCAAATATCCCACTTGAGACTCTTTTGACATTTAGGTGTTCCAAGAGAAACTAAGGAAGAGAAAGAAATAGCTGATTTTGATATTTTTGACGACCCTGAATCACCATTTTCAACCTTCAACTTTCAATATCCAAATCAAGCATTCAAGAGGCTGCATGATCTGATGTACTTCAATACCCTGAACAACATTGATGTAAGTATCTCCTCCGATCATTGACAATGTCAAATATTTCATATCACATGACCATAGCAGTACTTCTTTTTAATTAATTAAAAATAAAAACAAGGTTTATGAATGACACCACCCAAATTGTGCCGTTTTATTTTTCATGAATTATGAACCCTATAAAATTCACAAATAAGAAAATCAGTGCCTCCACCTGGGCAGAGCCTACATTTTATACTATTATTTTATTGGCGGGTTGGTTAATACTCAGTCTCTTTCCCAGATATCTAATGTATTTGTCATATGACAAAATAAATTAGAAGTAGGAAGAAAAGCGATAAAAATAAATATAAAAGTAGGAAAGTGATCATAACCAGAAGAGCGGTTAATGAATTTTAAGTGTCTTTATTTTTCTGGATCTTAGGAATGTCGCCAAAAGTAGCAGCTTTCTCATTTTTTAGCCCTTGAGATATCAAGTATGCTTTGATTTGGAAACTTTAGAAACAGATTATTCTCTTCAGTATCATTCTGATCATTTGTATATCTGCTGCTAAGATGCTGTGCCCACGTGTGAAATTCTTTAGTTGCTAACTCACCACTAAGGAACACTGTTGTGTAATTGGAATGGTGTTGGCTTCTTGTTCCAAATCATAGTGTCTGCAAAGTTATAATCAGTTGTGAAAGCCAAAGTTCATTAGCCCGATTGGATTCTGCACATTCAAAAATAAGAAAACAGAGAAAAAAGAAGGAAATTAAATGGAGAGGGAAAAGCATCATATATAATTTGCCAATCTTTTTGGAGACACTGTGAATGGCTCAAAAGAACGCACTGTGTGTGGCTGACTGTTCTTTGTATCTGAGATTTAATTGGGTTTTGTGAGCTAATAGACTCCTGGCACATCTAGTTTGCTTGATTGTTTAGTTTGGCCTGAGACTAATAATGATCAATTATGTACAGTCATACTGTAATCTGTTTATTAATCAATACCATTAACTTTTGTAAATGTAGGAAATTTTCCCCAATAAATTTCAGTTCCTGCAACTTTTTAAAAATATAGATATTTATTGACTTCAGAGAGGAAGGGAGAGAGAGATAGAAACATCTATGATGAGAGAGTATCATTGATCAATCCGCTGCCTCCTGCATGCCCCACACTGGATATTGAGCCCAAAACCCGGGTATGTGCCCTGACTGGGAATTGAACTGTGACCTCCTGGTTCATAGGTTGGCACTCAATCACTGAGCCATGCCAGCTGCACCTTTTAAAATGCTTTCTTGTTAGCCCTTCATTATGAATAATATGTGATAATTAATGTAGAGCATGCTTAACAAATTTTATAGCATATGTCAGTTTCTAAATGTATTTATTCCTTTTTTATCTCACAAGCAGTGGACATTTGAAATCCCTATGCTACATTATTTCTGTTGCGATGATGAAAATATAAAGAATATTAAGAGAAAATCAGTACTTTAATCTATGATTTATAAAGAGCAAACATTTTCAAATAGAGTTGTTTTATAAAACCCCTGCAGTTAAAAGAAACTATGGGATCATATCAGAGTAAAACTATTTTTCTGGTATGAAACCAATAAACTAAAAACTAAATATTCCTTGGGATGAAATGTATTATACTTGACAAGTTACCCTCAAATGGAAAAAATATATTGTAGGAATATATAAGTTCCTTATTGCACTTGAGAAAATAAAAGATACACACACATATGGGGGGGGCACAAAAGTAGGTTTAAAGAAGATAAATAATATGAAAAAAAGAAATAATAATAATAGAATAAACTGTGTTTCTTGTACTCACAACTATAAACCTATTTTTGCCTACCCATGTATATACATCTGTATGTATACATGTGTGTGAGTATA
>NW_005360273.1:203631-217819 GCF_000412655.1 Myotis brandtii | reverse complement strand
CATCTGTATTTCATTGTTTTTAGTTCTGGTTTATATAAAACCTGCTAAACTATTTGCTATAAAAAATGATATAGTTCCATTTATATATTTTACAAACATTCTTCAAAGTGGTGTTTGACAGAGTTGATAAAGTTAAAGCCTGAACAAAAATTAACTGAGTTCCCAGGTAACTGTCCTGCCTGTTGATTCTTCACAAACCATTGAATTAAGTAGATTTTCATTGTTTCCAAGAACTTTCCCCGCACAGCATGTATATAGAAGCAAGGTCACGGGCTTTATATCATGTTTAGATCTCAGACAGGCAGCTTGGGTGACTTTGAATAAGGTACTTAAACTTTTTGGGCCGCAGTTGACTCATCTCTAAAACAGGTGTAGCAGCATCTATCATAACAGCAGTGGTGAATCTTTAATCAAGTGATGTATGAACAGTGCCTGACAAACAGAAGCTGCTCATTAAATGGGAACCTTACCTATGTGTGTCTGTATTCTGTACCATGATGGATATACCTCAAGATCTTTGCCAAGCCCAGAATTAAGAATATAAACTGGCCCAGCCAGCATGGCTCAGTGATTGAGTTTTATCTAAGAACCAGGAGGTCATGGTTTTGTGTGTGTGTGTGTTTTAAAAAAATATTTTTTAAATTGATTTCAGAGAGGAAGGGAGAGGGAGAGAGAGATAGAAACATCAATGATGAGAGAGAATCATTGATCAGCTGCCTCTTGCACGCCCCCTACTGGGGATCAAGCCCACAACCCGGGCATGTGCCCTTGACCAGAATCGAACCCTGACCTCCTGGTTCATAGGTCAGTGCTCAACCACTGAGCCATGCTGGCCGGGCCAGGAGATCATGGTTTGATTCCTGGTCAGGGCACATGCCTGGGTTGCAGGCTCAATCCCCAGTGTGGGATGTAAAGGAGACAGCGATCAATGATTCTCTTATCATTTATGTTTCTATCTCTCTCTCCCTCTCCCTTCCTCTCTGAAATCAATAAAAATATATTTTTAAAAAAGAGAATATAGGCAGGTCTGCATAAGTAATAACAGCCTGGGCAGTAAATAAATATTGTTTGAATGAATGAATATAGGCTTCCTCTTAAATTATGTGACCATTGAAACTTGTGTTCAAGTAATTCCTGGTTGTGTGTGTGTGTGTGTGTGTGTGTGTGTGTGTGTGTGTGTGTATGCCTATGAGTGCACCTCACACCCAGGTAAAAGTTCCAGTTTTCACTGACATTTTATCTCTCCCTTCCTTGTACCTACTTTTTACTGAAAAAACGTATTTTATCAGAACCAAAGCTTCTTGATAAGTGATGATAAAGAGCAACGAAACTGCTGGGGTAGGATGCTGGAGACTCCATCAAGCTCAGTCATTAGCTAAATCACTCATTTCCACACCATTTGAATAGAGCAGGTTACTAATCCACACCAGCAACACACATTTGCTTGCCGTGGACTGTCAGAGCTGCTTGAAACTGGACACGGCATATAAACTCTTCTCATGCAGAGACACTCAACTGCCAACCCCTTATGAGGACACTTTTCAAGTTTGAGGCCAAGGCAAACTTTCATCTTCAATTCACATGCGGGCATAAATTTCCACACTGTAGAGGCTACGCTGTCTCTGACAGCTTTATGCTTCTGCTGCTGCGTTTTCCCTCAGAGATCCTGGCTGGCCCGCTCTGGGGACGCTGGATTCCTGAATTCCATTCATCTTCGGAAAGCCTCTGCTCTGCCTGTGCTCACTCCATGACAGCAGCCTGGGTCCGTTTTTGGCGTCAGCCTTCTGGCTTACTCAGCCTTCCCAGATTCCTTTCCCCTGTGCGTCACCTGAGTGCTTGCACCCTGGCAGTATTTCGTGCAACCTAACATACGGTGACTTCTACTGGGAGACGTGTGGTATGTGGGAAATGCGGAGCCTTTGGAGTCAGACCAAACTGGGTGTTCCGATGCTTGCTTGCCGCCTCTTGGCTGCATGATCTTGGGCATGTAGGTAAACCTTTCCAAATTTTATCTTCCCCGTTTGTCAGGGGAAACAATGCTACCTGTCTTACAGATCAGGGTGAGGATTAACTAAAACAATATCATTTAAGGGCCTCTAAGAGACACTCAATAAACTGAAGCAGCTAATGGGATAATGACAATAATTGTTATCATTGTTCACAGTACCTTCTGCTCTTAACTATAGATGTAAACCCATGGAAAACAATGACTTGTTTTCTTTACCTTGTATCCTCCAGAGATACTGAGCACAATGCCTGGCACCTAAATTACTCAGTAACGTTTTTGTGAATGATTTTTTAAAATGTCATTGACTTATCGGCAGAAACTGATGAAGAATTTAATGTGTTAGGAGGAGGGGATAGCAAGGGCCAGGACACAGCCTGGAGGCAGAGCTCCTGACCATGGAGAATCTGCACAGAGTGTCTGCCTGGCCAGGGAGTGGGGCCACCGGCTCTGCTCATGTACCACTAACTTTCATCTGGAGGGAATATGACCTCTGGGATCTCTAGGACCTAATTGATTCAGCCATCACAAGAAAATGTACTGCTATGCAGTCCCTCTCATTCAATTTATCAATTCGATAGGCACGTTCTATTGTTGTGTGTGAGTTTATTCAGCATATGTCAATGACGATAATAATGAGCTTTTAAAATTTGTTTTCAAACAATTCTATAAGGTGCTAAACATTAGATGCTAATTAAAATGAGGAAAAGCACATATCCAGAAGTATTGGTACTTCTTAATTTGATATTTCAACATCATGATGAGTGTCTAGGTACAAGTTAAACGTTTTTATCTTTTCAAAAATAATTTAGAAGCTTTAAAATATCATGGCCTAATATATTAGGCCCAAATTTGTCCACCTTTAATGCTTCCTGTAATCTCTTTCCATCATATTTCTTCATTAATTCAACACATTTATTGAGTATCTACTGTGACAGGCACTGTTTTAGGAAAGAGGGGTGTCTCAGTACACAATACAAAACAACAACAAAAATACAAGGAAGTTTTGAGTGCTTCATATATTCCAGATGTTTCCTAGATATGCCATGACCTTCCATCTTCAGCCTTTTTATAAGTTATCCTTCTACTGAGAATGCCCAGTCTTTCCACTCTACTGATAAAATCTTATCTGTCCTTTAATTCAACCCAAGACTCATTGTCCCCATGAGTTAATCCTTATCCTGTTTAATTCAACCTTTAATGATAACCTTCTGTGGACTCATTAATTTTACAAATATTTATTGTTTCCCTTCCATGTTCTAAATGTGGGGGTCAAAAATGATGAGACGTAAAAGGTCGCTGCTTCCACAACACCAGTATTCATTGGAAAGGCAGACATTAACCAGAAAATTCTCAGTAATTTAGACCAGTATACCTTCTTGTATTTTTCTATATTTGTAATTTTTATTTCTTTCTTCAAATAAATACTGTAACTTCCTCTCTGAGCTCATTTTTAATTTTTCTGTTGTAATTTAACATTTGCTTGTGGATTATTTCCAAACTCACTGTTCTAGATATGTTCCTTTTGGGGAGAAGATCACATTTTACATATTTTCTTTTCTTGTTCTCTGCCCTTATTGCCAAAGATTTAAATGTTCTGGAACAACACTCAGGAGGCTAGTGAATGGCACAAGTGAGAAATGACACGTGTCATATGTAGGGACAAGCAGTGGGGATATAAGGGTTAATGCTAGGGTAACTGGCAGGGAGGATTTGGAATCTCAATGGATTTCAGGGGTGAATGAAAGAGGAAATTAGATATAAACACTACTTAAGAATGCTTCTAATTATGAAAAACCAGGAAGATTCAAATATGACATATTGCTTTTTGGGGGGCATCAAGTTGTACCATGTATCATGCTGGAAGTTTTCAATTTAGCAACAGATATAGTGCTAGGTTTAGCCTCTTTGGTTTATATCACACAGAATTATAAATCATAGCATATTGGTGTTTTTTGCAGTAATCTGAAAAAAAAATCTGGTTAATGGTTTTATAGTATTAATATGCCACCTAGTGGTTCAACTTGCATGTTCTCATTGCATATGATTTGGGTGTCTCTGAATTGTGTATTCCTTTTGGGGAGAAGATCACATTTTACATATTTTCTTTTCTTGTTCTCTGCCCTTATTGCCAAAGATTTAAATGTTCTGGAACAACACTCAGGAGGCTAGTGAATGGCACAAGTGAGAAATGACACGTGTCATATGTAGGGACAAGCAGTGGGGATATAAGGGTTAATGCTAGGGTAACTGGCAGGGAGGATTTGGAATCTCAATGGATTTCAGGGGTGAATGAAAGAGGAAATTAGATATAAACACTACTTAAGAATGCTTCTAATTATGAAAAACCAGGAAGATTCAAATATGACATATTGCTTTTTGGGGGGCATCAAGTTGTGTATCATGCTGGAAGTTTTCAATTTAGCAACGGATATAGTGCTAGGTTTAGCCTCTTTGGTTTATATCATACAGAATTATAAATCATAGCATATTGGTGTTTTTTGTAGTAATCCGAAAAAAAATCTGGTTAATGGTTTTATAGTATTAATATGCCACCTAGTGGTTCAACTTGCACATTCTCATTGCATATGATTTGGGTGTCTCTGAATTGTGTAAATATTAATTTTAATTTATAAAAATGTCCTGTTTCCTAGAAACACCTGCCAAGGTCCAATCATGGTAAATACACTAACTATTGATATTGATACTGCTGAAGTTTTGTGCTCATGAATTCATGCTAAAGGAATCGACAGTCTTTATCAATATAAATCTCCCCTTTAATCTTTTATAGGTTAAAACTTTTGAGGTGTTTGGAAAGGAAATAGCTGATTTTTATTTTACTTGGTACTTCTCTGTAATAAGAGTTGATGCGTCTTGTGCTGCTGTGTTGAAGGAGAAACCAACTGAAAACTTGGTGATTTGATCTCCAGAAAGGAAGGGAGATAATTTTTCCTTTTAAAAAATGTTTTAAATTGCAGTTGAAATAGTATTTTTGGTGTCTATGTGGCTTCTTCTTTATATTCTTAGTTCTAGGAGTTCCCTTCAGCTAGTCTTCAGATGTTTCTCCAGGTTGATTGTTCTATAAATTAGTTGTAATTCTGATGTGGTCCTGGGAGGAGGCATGTACAATGTTTACCTACTCCACCATTTGACCAGAAGCACAGGCGGGGAGATTATTAAAAGAAGGTGTAGTAAGGCCCTTGCTGGGTAACTCATTTGTTTAGAACGTCATCCCAATATGAAAAGGTTGTGGAGTTCAATCCCTGGGGTCCCCATTCAGAGCACATATAAGAATCAATCAATGGCCCAGCCCATGTGGATCAGTGATTGAGAATCAACTTATGAACCAGGTGGTCCTAGTTCAATTCCCAGTCAGGGCACATGCCTAGGTTGTGGGCTTGATCCCCAGTAGGGGGCGTGTAGGAGTCAGCTGATCATTGACTTTCTCATTAATGTTTCTATCTCTTCCTCTCTCTTCCCCCTCTGACATTAATAAAAATATATTTAAAAAAAGAGAATCAACCAATGAATGCATACGTAAGTGAAACAACAAATGGATGTTTCTTTCTTTCTACCTCTCTCTCCCTCTTTCTCCTTTTCTCTCTCTCTCTCTAAAATCAGTTTTTTAAAAAGTGTTAACAGAAGATGTGGTTGGACACATTTGATCTCAGAATTGATTTGCCGACTTTTACCAAACAATAAGCCCACTATTGGCTATACATAGTGATTTTGTTTCTAGTTAACTTTATAGCTTCACATTTAATTTAAAGCTCCTGATTGTCCTCACATATGTTCAGCTTGAAAATAACAACAAATAGACACTAGTTATGGAATGTTGCCTATGTGCCAGGCACTGTGCAAAGTACTTTTTATAAATGATCCTCAATCCCTACAAAAGCCAAAATTAGTATTATTATTCCCATTTTATAGAGAAGAGGAAACAGACTCAAGAATTTCAGCTAATTCCCCTTGATCTCACGTAGCCAAAAAGTGTTGCTCCTGGAGGCCCATGGTCAGGTCTTCACAGGCCGGAAGCCTCTTCTGTTGCAATAGAATGAATTGTGTTTCCCTTGCTCATGGGTAAATAGGGTCAGCAAATATCCTCTTGAAAAGACTCAGTAACATTTGAGTCCATTTTTCCCAGAAGACAATTATCCAGTCAAGCTGGGCAGTAGGTTTACAGATGTTCATATGGAAACAATACAATAATAAATAAATAATAATAATACAAGAATAAACTCATATACTCACAACTGTAAACCTACCTTTGCCCACCCCTGCATATATAAACTTAAAAATCATAAAGCAAATAAAGGTGTCACATTCCTGTGATAAACTCCTTTCCACAATACAACTGCTTGTTGTTTCAAGTTGCTGTTAGAGAACAGAGGAGCCTGCCCATCGGGCCTGACATAAAGTCGTAGAATATTCCTTGCATGTTACCACCGCCCAGGTCACACATCTCTCTTCTCCAGGCATTGAACCCGGCTTGTCCAGAGAGATTGGATGTGGGGGTGGGAAAGCCCCTCTGTGCGCACCTCTCCAAGGCCAAGTGGGCCACACCAGCTCTGGGAGGGGGCCATGGGATCCTAAACTGCTCAGACTCGCCACGTATTGCTCCCCATGGTAGAGGGCTTAAAGACCTGTGGATAATACCTCAATGTTGCTTAGAGATCCTGGGATAGAGATTAAAGGGGATTGTAGGCTATCCCTGTGTCTTGTCTCTGTGTCCTGAAACTTCTATCTCAGGGTCATTAAGATGAAATCCTGTAGTCCCATCCTGGGGCATGGGCCTTCCTGATGGTGACAGGGATCTAAAAAGGCAGCAGAGCCAAGACTGCAATCCACGCCTCTCTTCCGAGGCCCATTCCCATCGCTCTGCAACAACTTCTTCAGCCAAATCCCAAATTTTCCAGAAGTTTCTAACGAGGTTAACTTCATACTCGAGAAGCATTTGATAATCGTAATAGCAGTTCTTAGAGTTTGCAGTCACCATTCATTTGTCAGGTCTCCTTCACAGGCCGGAAGCCTCTTCTGTTGCAATAGAATGAATTGTGTTTCCCTTGCTCATGGGTAAATAGGGTCAGCAAATATCGTCTTGGAAAGACTCAGTAACATTCGAGCCCATTTTTCCCAGAAGACAATTATCCAGACAGGCTGGGCAGTAGGTTTACAGGTGTTCATATGGAAACAATTCAATAACAAATAATGATAATACAAGAATAAACTCTTTCATATACTCACAACTGCAAACCTACCTTTGCTCACCCCTGCATATATAAACTTAAAAATCATAAAGCAAATAAAGGTGTCACATTCCTGTGATAAACTCCTTTCCACAATACAACTGCTTGTTGTTTCAAGTTGCTGTTAGAGAACAGAGGAGCCTGCCCATCGGGCCTGACATAAAGTCGTAGAATATTCCTTGCATGTTACCACCGCCCAGGTCACACATCTCTCTTCTCCAGGCATTGAACCCGGCTTGTCCAGAGAGATTGGATGTGGGGGTGGGAAAGCCCCTCTGTGCGCACCTCTCCAAGGCCAAGTGGGCCACACCAGCTCTGGGAGGGAGGGGACCATGGGATCCTAAACTGCTCAGACTCGCCACGTATTGCTCCCCATGGTAGAGGGCTTAAAGACCTGTGGATAATACCTCAATGTTGCTTAGAGATCCTGGGATAGAGATTAAAGGGGATTGTAGGCTATCCCTGTGTCTTGTCTCTGTGTCCTGAAACTTCTATCTCAGGGTCATTAAGATGAAATCCTGTAGTCCCATCCTGGGGCATGGGCCTTCCTGATGGTGACAGGGATCTAAAAAGGCAGCAGAGCCAAGACTGCAATCCACGCCTCTCTTCCGAGGTCCATTCCCATCGCTCTGCAACAACTTCTTCAGCCAAATTCCAAATTTTCCAGAAGTTTCTAACGAGGTTAACTTCATATCCGAGAAACATTTGATAATCGTAATAGCAGTTGTTAGAGTTTGCAGTCACCATTCGAGTATATGCAGAGAATGTTCTGAATAAAACATAGCCATCATCAATAAAAACTCAAAGCCCAGCGTTTTCTAGATAAAGGACAGCCATGTTTTATAACTGTATCTATTTAACTGAGGAAGCAGGGCAATTCGCCAGCAATGCCTTTTCTTTTCATTAGGCTTAGGGGAACTCTAGTACTTCCCTGGCTCTTCATTTCCATTTGTCCACTAACTAAAGAACCCAAATTCTAGATTTAGTAATTGCTGTTTCTTCCCTCTTATCATCTTCCCAATGGAGGACAGAATGAAGCTAAATTTACTGTGTTAATACCGAGTATTTTATTCCCAATTTTTTAAAATTATTTTATTGCTTAAAGTATTACAAAGACTATTATATATGTCTCCTTTTTTTTCTCTCTCTTTTTCTTTTTTGTTTTTCTCCTCCCCTTGACCTTCCCCTAGCTTTATTCCTAATTTTATCAGCACAAAATCTGGAACATTCCCAGGATAGTTTTTTCTCTGATAGGAGAGGGAAGAATGTTTGACTATGAGCTTAACAAGAATGTAACAGTGAGATGTTGAATTTAAATATATACAGATATGACTCAGAGATTTCTTTCTCTATTTTAAAAATAATCCTATAATAAGATTAATTGGATTTTTGTTTTGAGCAATCAAATGTTTAAATGAGTTCAGGGCAGCACTAATGGTACCCCTTTTGCCTCTATTTGCAGGTGATAAAGAATGCCATCCTTGAAAGCATTGAATACAGAAGACAGAATCCATCTCGTTGCTCTGTTTCCCTTAGTAACGTTGAGGCAAGAAGATTCTTCAACAAAGAGTTTCTAAGCAAACCCCCAGCATAGTTTGTGTACTGGAAAGGGCCAGCAATTTCTGATGCTGAGGCAGTTTGAAATCCCATGACAACTGGACCAATAGCACAGCACAGACATTAGTACTAAGTATAAGAGGCTGATTGATACTCAAATTTGCAGTTATTTATATAAAGCTGCATGAGAATAATACCCTTATAAGTTTGTTAGGTTAACAGATGATGTTGATTATGTAAAAATATACTCAGCTACATTTCCTATCAGTATGAATTTCCTGATGCAAATGTAGGGACATAGACTATATTTTCAGACATTCCTCGCCAGCTATGTTATGTGTCCTATTTTTATAATGTGGTTTCTGTTTAGAATATTTAACATGTCGATCTCAATAAGTTAGACTTTGCATTGTGTGTGAGTGTTATTCACTGACTGGATTCATGCCACAAGACAACACTATTTTTTATTTATATATGCATTTATACATTTATGAAATAAATTCATTTGTTTGCAAATTAGCATGAGGTAACTGAGTGTTATTATTTTTCATGAGATATTTCACTGTTGCTATGAAAGATCTCAGACTCATGGCTTCCAAACATAAAAGTTGTTAATCCTAAATTCAAATGTGAAACCTCTCATTTTAAATCAGTTATTTTTCTTGTGTATAAATTGTTGAACGAATGGTACTAGTATATATTTATTCAGCAAGTAGAAAAAATGTAACCACTTCTAGTTAAACCCTTTACTTTGCTGATATTATCCTGGACTGTGTGTCCTACAGAAAGCACCAGAGGAACATCCAGAAGAGTGGCAAGGGCTGAGTATGCAAGGCTTGTCTTAGGGACAGTCTGTATTGCAAGAATAAGGGCTTCCTCCTCCTTCCTTTGACTTGTCTTTCTTTAAGCTAGCTAATCATTTGTCTTTTTTTTTTTCTTTCACCTTTCATTTACATTTCCACCCATGAGGAAAGATTAAAAACCAAAATAAAGAATGAGGGAACACTTGAAAGCTCAATTCTTTCATTGGTTGATTTATGCACAGGACAAATGAGTGCTTACAACTAACTGTTCATCAGGCACGTTGCAGGATATTTATTGTTTCCCTTCCATGTTCTAAATGTGGGGGTCAAAAATGATGAGACGTAAAAGGTCGCTGCTTCCACAACACCAGTATTCATTGGAAAGGCAGACATTAACCAGAAAATTCTCAGTAATTTAGACCAGTATACCTTCTTGTATTTTTCTATATTTGTAATTTTTATTTCTTTCTCCAAATAAATACTGTAACTTCCTCTTTGGGCTCATTTTTAATTTTTCTGTTGTAATTTAACATTTGCTTGTGGATTATTTCCAAACTCACTGTTCTAGATATGTTCCTTTTGGGGAGAAGATCACATTTTACATATTTTCTTTTCTTGTTCTCTGCCCTTATTGCCAAAGATTTAAATGTTCTGGAACAACACTCAGGAGGCTAGTGAATGGCACAAGTGAGAAATGACACGTGTCATATGTAGGGACAAGCAGTGGGGATATAAGGGTTAATGCTAGGGTAACTGGCAGGGAGGATTTGGAATCTCAATGGATTTCAGGGGTGAATGAAAGAGGAAATTAGATATAAACACTACTTAAGAATGCTTCTAATTATGAAAAACCAGGAAGATTCAAATATGACATATTGCTTTTTGGGGGGCATCAAGTTGTACCATGTATCATGCTGGAAGTTTTCAATTTAGCAACAGATATAGTGCTAGGTTTAGCCTCTTTGGTTTATATCACACAGAATTATAAATCATAGCATATTGGTGTTTTTTGCAGTAATCTGAAAAAAAAATCTGGTTAATGGTTTTATAGTATTAATATGCCACCTAGTGGTTCAACTTGCACATTCTCATTGCATATGATTTGGGTGTCTCTGAATTGTGTAAATATTAATTTTAATTTATAAAAATGTCCTGTTTCCTAGAAACACCTGCCAAGGTCCAATCATGGTAAATACACTAACTATTGATATTGATACTGCTGAAGTTTTGTGCTCATGAATTCATGCTAAAGGAATCAACAGTCTTTATCAATATAAATCTCCCCTTTAATCTTTTATAGGTTAAAACTTTTCAGGTGTTTGGAAAGGAAATAGCTGATTTTTATTTTACTTGGTGCTTCTCTGTAATAAGAGTTGAGGCGTCTTGTGCTGCTGTGTTGAAGGAGAAACCAACTGAAAACTTGGTGATTTGATCTCCAGAAAGGAAGGGAGATAATTTTTCCTTTTAAAAAATGTTTTAAATTGCAGTTGAAATAGTATTTTTGGTGTCTATGTGGCTTCTTCTTTATATTCTTAGTTCTAGGAGTTCCCTTCAGCTAGTCTTCAGATGTTTCTCCAGGTTGATTGTTCTATAAATTAGTTGTAATTCTGATGTTGTCCTGGGAGGAGACATGTACAATGTTTACCTACTCCGCCATTTGACCAGAAGCACAGGCGGGGAGATTATTAAAAGAAGGTGTAGTAAGGCCCTTGCTGGGTAACTCATTTGTTTAGAACGTCATCCCAATATGAAAAGGTTGTGGAGTTCAATCCCTGGGGTCCCCATTCAGAGCACATATAAGAATCAATCAATGGCCCAGCCCATGTGGATCAGTGATTGAGAATCAACTTATGAACCAGGTGGTCCTAGTTCAATTCCCAGTCAGGGCACATGCCTAGGTTGTGGGCTTGATCCCCAGTAGGGGGCGTGTAGGAGTCAGCTGATCATTGACTTTCTCATTAATGTTTCTATCTCTTCCTCTCTCTTCCCCCTCTGACATTAATAAAAATATATTTAAAAAAAGAGAATCAACCAATGAATGCATATGTAAGTGAAACAACAAATCAATATTTCTCTCTTTCTTCCTCTATCTCCCTCTTTCTCCCTTCCTCTCTCTCTCTCAAATCAATTGTTTTTTAAAGTGTTAACAGAAGACGTGCTAGGACACATTTGACCTCAGAATTGATTTGCCACTTTTACCAAATAATAAGCCCACTATTGGCTATACTTAGTGATCTTGTTTCTAGTAAACTTTATAGCTTCACATCTAATTTAAAGCTCCAAAGCACAGGCGGGGAGATTATTAAAAGAAGGTGTAGTAGGGCCCTTGCTGAGTAACTCATTTGATTAGAATGTCGTCCCAATATGCCAAGGTTGTGGAGGTCAATCCCTGGGGTCCCCAATCAGAGCACATATAAGAATCAATCAATGGCCCAGCCAGTGTGGCTCAGTGACTGAGTATCGACTTATGAACCAGGTGGTCGTGGTTTGATTCCCTGTCAGGGCACATGCCTAGGTTGTGGGCTTAATCCCCATTAGGGGTGTGTAGGAGGCAGCTGATCAATGACTCTCTCATTAATGTTTCTATCTCTCCCTCTCCCTTCCCCGCTGAAATCAATAAAAATATATTTTAAAAAAGAGAATCAACCAATGAATGCATACGTAAGTGAAACAACAAATGGATGTTTCTTTCTTTCTACCTCTCTCTCCCTCTTTCTCCTTTTCTCTCTCTCTCTCTAAAATCAGTTTTTTAAAAAGTGTTAACAGAAGATGTGGTTGGACACATTTGATCTCAGAATTGATTTGCCGACTTTTACCAAACAATAAGCCCACTATTGGCTATACATAGTGATTTTGTTTCTAGTTAACTTTATAGCTTCACATTTAATTTAAAGCTCCTGATTGTCCTCACATATGTTCAGCTTGAAAATAACAACAAATAGACACTAGTTATGGAATGTTGCCTATGTGCCAGCACTGGTGCAAAGTACTTTTTATAAATGATTCTTAATCCCTACAAAAGTCAAGACTAGTCTTATTATCCCCATTTTAAAGAAGAGGAAACAGACTCAAGAATTTCAGCTAATTCCCCTTGATCTCACGTAGCCAAAAAGTGTTGCTCCTAGAGGCCCATGGTCAGGTCTCCTTCACAGGCCGGAAGCCTCTTCTGTTGCAATAGAATGAATTGTGTTTCCCTTGCTCATGGGTAAATAGGGTCAGCAAATATCGTCTTGGAAAGACTCAGTAACATTCGAGCCCATTTTTCCCAGAAGACAATTATCCAGTCAAGCTGGGCAGTAGGTTTACAGATGTTCATATGGAAACAATACAATAATAAATAAATAATAATAATACAAGAATAAACTCATATACTCACAACTGTAAACCTACCTTTGCCCACCCCTGCATATATAAACTTAAAAATCATAAAGCAAATAAAGGTGTCACATTCCTGTGATAAACTCCTTTCCACAATACAACTGCTTGTTGTTTCAAGTTGCTGTTAGAGAACAGAGGAGCCTGCCCATCGGGCCTGACATAAAGTCGTAGAATATTCCTTGCATGTTACCACCGCCCAGGTCACACATCTCTCTTCTCCAGGCATTGAACCCGGCTTGTCCAGAGAGATTGGATGTGGGGGTGGGAAAGCCCCTCTGTGCGCACCTCTCCAAGGCCAAGTGGGCCACACCAGCTCTGGGAGGGGGCCATGGGATCCTAAACTGCTCAGACTCGCCACGTATTGCTCCCCATGGTAGAGGGCTTAAAGACCTGTGGATAATACCTCAATGTTGCTTAGAGATCCTGGGATAGAGATTAAAGGGGATTGTAGGCTATCCCTGTGTCTTGTCTCTGTGTCCTGAAACTTCTATCTCAGGGTCATTAAGATGAAATCCTGTAGTCCCATCCTGGGGCATGGGCCTTCCTGATGGTGACAGGGATCTAAAAAGGCAGCAGAGCCAAGACTGCAATCCACGCCTCTCTTCCGAGGCCCATTCCCATCGCTCTGCAACAACTTCTTCAGCCAAATCCCAAATTTTCCAGAAGTTTCTAACGAGGTTAACTTCATACTCGAGAAGCATTTGATAATCGTAATAGCAGTTCTTAGAGTTTGCAGTCACCATTCATTTGAGTATATGCAGAGAATGTTCTGAATAAAACATAGCCATCATCAATAAAAACTCAAAGCCCAGCGTTTTCTAGATAAAGGACAGCCATGTTTTATAACTGTATCTATTTAACTGAGGAAGCAGGGCAATTCGCCAGCAATGCCTTTTCTTTTCATTAGGCTTAGGGGAACTCTAGTACTTCCCTGGCTCTTCATTTCCATTTGTCCACTAACTAAAGAACCCAAATTCTAGATTTAGTAATTGCTGTTTCTTCCCTCTTATCATCTTCCCAATGGAGGACAGAATGAAGCTAAATTTACCGTGTTAATACCAAGTATTTTATTCCCAATTTTTTAAAATTATTTTATTGCTTAAAGTATTACAAAGACTATTATATATGTCTCCTTTTTTTTCTCTCTCTTTTTCTTTTTTGTTTTTCTCCTCCCCTTGACCTTCCCCTAGCTTTATTCC
>NW_005360273.1:150234-203098 GCF_000412655.1 Myotis brandtii | reverse complement strand
TGCAGTTATTTATATAAAGCTGCATGAGAATAATACCCTTATAAGTTTGTTAGGTTAACAGATGATGTTGATTATGTAAAAATATACTCAGCTACATTTTCTATCAGTATGAATTTCCTGATGCAAATGTAGGGACATAGACTATATTTTCAGACATTCCTCGCCAGCTATGTTATGTGTCCTATTTTTATAATGTGGTTTCTGTTTAGAATATTTAACATGTCGATCTCAATAAGTTAGACTTTGCATTGTGTGTGAGTGTTATTCACTGACTGGATTCATGCCACAAGACAACACTATTTTTTATTTATATATGCATTTATACATTTATGAAATAAATTCATTTGTTTGCAAATTAGCATGAGGTAACTGAGTGTTATTATTTTTCATGAGATATTTCACTGTTGCTATGAAAGATCTCAGACTCATGGCTTCCAAACATAAAAGTTGTTAATCCTAAATTCAAATGTGAAAACTCTCATTTTAAATCAGTTATTTTTCTTGTGTATAAATTGTTGAACGAATGGTACTAGTATATATTTATTCAGCAAGTAGAAAAAATGTAACCACTTCTAGTTAAACCCTTTACTTTGCTGATATTATCCTGGACTGTGTGTCCTACAGAAAGCACCAGAGGAACATCCAGAAGAGTGGCAAGGGCTGAGTATGCAAGGCTTGTCTTAGGGACAGTCTGTATTGCAAGAATAAGGGCTTCCTCCTCCTTCCTTTGACTTGTCTTTCTTTAAGCTAGCTAATCATTTGTCTTTTTTTTTTCTTTCACCTTTCATTTACATTTCCACCCATGAGGAAAGATTAAAAACCAAAATAAAGAATGAGGGAACACTTGAAAGCTCAATTCTTTCATTGGTTGATTTATGCACAGGACAAATGAGTGCTTACAACTGTTCATCAGGCATGTTGCAGGATCTGGGAATACAACAGCGGACAAACCTGACCAAAGCGCCTCTCTTCAAGGACCTGGCGTTCTAGTGGAGGTGACCGACGATAAGTAAGTTTCTAGACTGTTAGAAGTGCTAAGGAGGAAATTAAAGATGGGCAGGGAGGAGTTGGGAAGTGTTGGGGTGTATAATTTTAAATGAGGTCCTGGGGAAGTTCATAATGAGAGGGTGACGTCAGAGTAAAGATGGGAAGAGGCAGGAGGGGCAGGACCTGCAGATGCTCAAGGGAACTGCATACCTGGCAAGAGGAACGGCAAACGCAAACGCTCAGGGTTGGAGCACCGTGTTCCAGGAACGGAGAAGAGACCCATGTGCCCTGAGCAGAGAGGATGACGATTCTTTGCGAGTTAATTATATGAGTGAAGAGTTTGAAAGAATGTATTAAATTCATGACATGCTTTGAGCAGAAAAAAAAAAAGAGGATTCTAGCCTCAACCTGTTATCATGGTATAATCTTAAGTATGAGGAGACAGCGAATGAATAAATCCAGTAGATTTCTTTTTTGTCACTATCATGGGATCTTGGGGGAAAGCAGGCATCTACCAATGTCCACGGCTGTATGTACACAAAGGACCCCATCACCTGCAGCCAGATATCTCAGGACTCACAGCCTCGCTCGGTGGGACTGTGGGAAATGCAAATGGAGACAAAGAGGAGCCCGGGTTCGTGGAGGGTTCTGGAACCCGTTAAGCAGGAAGTTCAGATGGGGCCGGTTGTAGTCACTTGCTGCTGCTGCCTCCTGATTTTCGGGGTGGGCCCCTCCACACTGGACTCCATGCAGGTCTTTGGAGCCTGGCCCAGCTCCACCCGCCAGGCCTGGTGAAGAAGTGGGAACCCCACACGTGCATGGAAGCCTAGCTCAGGGTGACAGGAACCTGGAACAGGGCACCAGTCCTGAGAGGCCAGGTCACAGAAGCAGGGTCTCGGGAACACGAGGCACTTGCCTCATCGTAAACCCTCACCTACACAGAGGTGCACGTTCCCCTGAAGCAGAGCTGATGGATGCCGGGGCAGGACCAGGCAGGCTGGAGGGGAGGATTCTAGAAAGAGACACTCGGAACCCACAGGCAGCAAGTCCAAATGGTTCTGATTGTCCTTTACGTTCAGCTTCTGCCCCTAAGTGTATTCGGGGAATAAACCTCCCTCCACAGTGCAGACGATGCAGGAGGCTGGGGACAGACCCCAGCTTCACAGGCCCGGAGGGACCCGCCCGCCCGGTGCAGGGAGGACAAGGGGACCTGCACGTGCGAACTGCGCATGCGCCAGTCGCTCACGTCAGCATCACCAACCGGAAGCCGGCTTGGGTCGGGTCGGGGCAGGCGGGGCACGGGAGCAGGAAATGAGATAAACACAGGGCATCTATTCACCTGCCTCCAAGCCCTGAACTACACACATGCGCAAGCGCCCTCTGGAGCAAGGCCGGGCGGCCCGCAAGTCCCGTCTAATGAAAGACAGACTCCCAGGAACCCTGGCTGCTGGAGAGGCCGAGCACCCGCAGGCACGTGGCCACCTGGGAACCGACTGTCGCAGGTTTGTAGCTGCCACCGCAGGTGCTTTTCCGGTTGGGCTGCCTTTGGACTGGAGACTCCGCAGGTTGCTCAGGCCCTGGAGGCCCAGGCGGGCCCCTGGTGACGGAAGGGGTGAGTTCTGCGCTCGCGGGCCCAGGGTGGCGAGGCACCTGGAACCCGGACATGGTCGGGCACAGGAGAGCTCTTGGGGGTCACGAGCTGGGGAGGGGCCCGGAGGGCGGCAGTGCGTCTTCTGATGTCTCCGTGAGAAACGTGGTGGCTGGAGAAGCCAGGACACCTCCAGACAGTGTGACTGTCGCCAGTTTACACCTGAGTGTGATGTCAGGGATTGGGAGGGGAGGGAGGGAGGCATGGGGATCCTCCCACTTGGAGAATATGCAGGCGGCTGGGCTTGGGGTGGGGGTGGGGTCCCCAGCTCCATGGGCCTGGAAGGCCCTGGCTGTCCAAAGCCGGCTGAAGACGTGCATATTGCGCTTGCAGGGGTAGCCTCATTCAGGCAGGCAGGGGTCACTGACCGAGGGGTGCAGTCAGTGGTGCAGGATTCGGGGTCACAGGCCTCTGCCCGCCTCTGAGCTCTAAACAACACAGATGTGCACATTCGCCCAGAAGGCGGAGCTGGAGGCAGGCTGGTGGGTGGGGCATCATCAAAGAAGAGGCACCTGGGAGCCTGGTGTTTGGAAAACGGAGAGATCCCTTAGGCTGCAAGTCCTCTTGGGGACTGATGATAGCATTTTGTAGCTGCTGCCTCAGGGTGATTTTAGGGGATGGGCCCCTCCTTCCTGGAGGCTTAGGAAGTGAGAATTGTGTATGCAGGAGCTGGGCAGTTAGAGATCGCCAGGAACCTGGGACTAGGCAAGGGTCCGGCAGGCTCCGTCAAAGGATGAGTCCAGAAATACCCCCAGGGCAACATTCCCACTGACTGCAGAGTTCCAGGTTACTGGACAGCCTTGCTAGGAGGGTCAGGGAGACAGTATTTTCATCTAAGAGACACCCGAGTGTGCTGGTTGCTGGCAGAGCCCGGGACACTAACACCATCAGGCAGCAGGTCCAAATGAGAGTGACTGTCGCCAATTTGCAGCAGCTGCCCAGGGTGATTTTCTGGGGGTGAGCCCCTCCTTTCCCTTGCTCATGGGTAAATAGGGTCAGCAAATATCCTCTTGAAAAGACTCAGTAACATTTGAGTCCATTTTTCCCAGAAGACAATTATCCAGTCAAGCTGGGCAGTAGGTTTACAGATGTTCATATGGAAACATCTGATATGCAGGATAGTCTTAGGCGACCCCTGTGAAAGGGTCGTTCGACCCCCAAAGGGGTCGCGACCCACAGGTTGAGAACCGCTGCCCTCCACACTGAATACTATGCTAGGACTATGCCCCACCTCCCCAGGCCTGGAGGGTGCTGGCTGCCCCAGGCCCACTGAAGGGGTGCATACCAAGCATGCACGTGCCATGCAGTTCAGGGCAGCTAAGGATCTGGAACCCAAAGGGTTAGGAGAAGCCCTTGCCTCCCACTGCATCCTGAAACTCTCTCCAGGCAGTCGTCTGCAACAACCACGATGCTTACTCTATTCGCCTTCTCTCAGGGCTCTCAGAGAGGAAGGGAGAGGGAGAGAGAGATAGAAACATCAATGGTGACAGAGAATCATTGCACTTCCCCTACTGGGGATCCAGCCCACAACTTGGGTATGTGCCCTGCCCAGGAATCAAACTGTGACCTCCTGGTTCATAGGTTGATACTCAACCACTGAGCCACACTGGTTGGTCCTGTTGTTTTGTTTTTGACAGATTTAATTGATGGATCCCATATAACTTAAGGAAAATAAGAAATCATTAACTGTTAGTGAATAGGAAAATATTCAGCATGTAAACATTAACTCACAAATCTTTAATATATTAATGTATACATGTAAGTAAATTTCTTAGTGTGACCACTAGATGGCAGCATTCTTCAAAAAATTGTTCTACATCCACTTGTCTTCAGTTTTGGGTTTGTTTTTTTTTAAGCAAATAGGAGTTGTCCCCCAAAAAGAAAGCAAATAGAGGATGTCCCCCCAAATGGAAGCAAATAGAGGATGTCCCCCCAAAAAAGTATACACACACTTTGAATAATTATAAAGGCAGTGTTTATTAAAATACATTTCATTTTCAAAGTTGAGCTATCAGCTATTAAAGTATGTATACTTTTTTGGGGGAAACCTTGTATAGTTTATTTCTCTAATGAGGTGGCTTTGGGACATATCTTGCACTTACACACACACATATAATATTGTACAATTAGATTGCAATAATGTAACATATTTTCTTAAAAGGCATTCATTCAACCATTCTGTTGTCCATTTTGCTTTTTGCTGCAAAATAATTCAAAGATACACAGAAATAAAATGAATTAATGAGAAAAATTTCACAGGTTAATGAAAACCTAGAAGTGAATGACCTACTCAACGCACTGTAGAGAATCATCACCCAGTTTCTAACACTTTCTCAAACAGAGCTTTCACCAGGTTGTCCTTGAGCCTGGAACTTCCTTAAATTCCCAGCTATTCTGGGTGCTACCTGCCCTCACCCTTTCATCCTCCCCTTCATCATAAGGCAAAGATAAACCGTTTCTCCTCTGTGGTTCTTTTCCTGAATCTTAGTTCCCTGTGCACATCTCCATTATATCACTGTCCCACTGCCCAATGATTTATTTATCTATCTCCCCACCTCCACTGCCCAATGATTTATTTCTTTATCTGTCTCCCCACTTCTGAGTTACAGGGACCGGTGCTTCAGTGATTCTTTGCTGAGTGAAACCCAAACTTAACTCTGTGTAAACTCTGCTGCCCATTGTACCACAATACTCTTGGGCTCCAAATTCATCAACTCAAATTGTCTTCTGTACCCTCTCCACACACTTGCAGTGTTGGCCACGCCCATACAGGTTCAAATACTGAAACAAAAGTTTTAGACTCCCAGTTTCTTATATTTTTTTTTGTGGGAAACCTTTTTAGTGTAAAGTAATTATGTGAGTTTTGTAGCAATGGTGTCATAGAAAAAGATGCAGGTAAATAGTTTTATATTCAGAACTTTCTTGAACCCATTTTTTTATTACTAACTAATGATAATAAAGCCAAATACTGTGACCTATGGAATTTGAAGAGGAAATTCCATAGAGGAAATATACCCTTGCCAATACTTTTAAGAAGCTTTTATGAAATGAATGTTGTCACCTGCTTCTCAAGGAGATAGACTTCTAGCCAATTTTAAAAGGCAAGCTAAACTTATTATATTGGTAGGTCTTGTTTGTGTATTGCATTTGGATTTTTTTGAAGGTCCATCCAATATTCGAATTACTATGAAATTACATTTAAAGCACCTCCTATAACTACAGATTCTGTTCTAATGTATTTAATTCATATATTTTGTATAATGAAGAGTCTTCAATAGGCCAAGATATTGCATCTCTAAATGAGAGGATGCAGTAAGTATTGGATGGTTATGCAGTTTTCGGATTGCCATAACGATCCTAATTCTGAACGAATGATTTAAGTAGGCATTTTAGCTTAGGTGACAATTACAGTGTTTATTGGATTTAGAAAAAAAAATCACTACATACTATATTACTGAAGCATGTTTTATATTGTGCTGGTAACAAGAAAAAGCCGAGTAACATTTAGAGTATTTCACAGTCTATAAAAAACTCTCTTAAATTCTTTATTTCATTTTACTTGATGCAACAGTCTCTGAAAATAGGCCAGGTGAACATGATTTTTCATTTATTAAAAAAAGGAACTAAAGACTCATGGATTTAAGTGACTTGCTTGGCATTATGCAACATTAATCACATGACAGAGCTTAGCTTGCAGCCCTGGTCTCCTGACCTCTAACCCCACATGTTCTCCTAAGCACCCAGAGGTCCTGACCTGGAGCCAGAGCTGAGGGGTTTGCTCCTCTTTCTGTCACTTAAGTGCCATATAAACATTGGCACCTAAATATTTTGAGTTTCATTTTTCTTGTTTGGAAAATGAGGATATTAACATCTACGTCTTCTATTTGACAAGATTGCCGTGAAAAACATTAACACTGAGAAGTTCTGTTTGAGGTATTAATGGGATCTCTCAAAAATATATGTGTGCAATATAATTGATCCTATAGACATGTGAAGCCAGGATCATTAATTATTGAGGGAGGGGTGCCTTTTAGGTATAGAGACCTAAGCTTAGATTATAGATTGTTTAAAGCATGGTACTGAAATCAGATAAAAGTAAATTTTAAAACTGCTCAGCCACTTACCAGTAGTGTGACTTTTGGCCTACTATGAATAATATTAATTACCACATGTGTCTATTTTAGGGGAACCTTTAAGTTAAATAATTGACAGCTTTTAAAATTTTACTTTAATTTGCAGTATAGAGAAGATATTTTAATAGCTGCAAACTAATCCTGTTTTAGATTTTAAAAAAATCTTTGGATGAAGCTTTAGGAAATTAGCTTCTCTAACCACACTGTGTCACCCTTCACTTATTTAAGACTTTTCAGTTCCAATTGTCTCAGTAAATTGTGCTTTATAAAATGGAATACCGTATTAGTCCTGGGGAATTAATTGTGTTTTCTTACGTATCCAGTAACTTAATCGTTTACTACAAAGTTTCATAAAGATTAACATAGTAATCCCAAAGAATTGAAAAAAAAATCACCTTGACACTGTAATACCAAATTCAGAAAACACAGTGGCTTCTTGCTTTTGATGGTGTGAAAATATGTGTGTGTGCACAAAACAACTTAGTAATGAAAGTGCAAAATCACCAAGATGCCTGCAAACTACTTAAATAGCGCTCCCCAGAAAACCCGGCATGTCAGCCTGCTGATTTGGTTCCCGGAGGTGCTCTGTCCATGACTCGACATATTGAATGCCTGACTTATCAGGAATAGAAACAAAATGGTAGTCCTTAACTACCTGACTTATCAGGAATAATGCCTGACTTATCAGGAATAGAAACAAAATGATAGTCCTTAACTGAGATGAGATGGACTCAAGCAATAAACATTCATTCATTAAGGACCTTATTATATTAAAATATTGAAATCTATTAAATCTGTAAGTCTCCATCCATGAGATGTTGCTTAGAAGTATTTCACTTTTTCCCCCCTAACTGAAAACTCTCAATGAATTATGTGGACAAGAAATAAGACAGTAAGACTGGGAATATTTAAACATTTCCAGACAGGGAGATCTGTGGGCTTGCTAGACAGTGAAGCAGCTGGGAGACTGACTTTCTCAGGGACCCTAACCTCGAGATGCGCCAGTGGGGTAGAGAAGGTCTCCTACTCTGCTTTTTCAGGCTAAAGAAAGGTTGGTGGAGGATCACCTGATTATGTGGCTCTGGAACAACTTGCAGAAATCTCTAAGACCCAGTTGCTCATGCTCTCAACACACACTTATTGAGCTTCTACCTTTTCAGATACAGAGTATTGGATACTGAGCATAAAAATCACATGCTTATCATTATCACCTCAAGGAATACACACATGAGTGTGAGACCACACACTGGGAAAAATAACCATAATGTAAACCCAACTGTGGAAAGTCCCCCACAGAGTGTAATAAATACCTGCTGATTGTGAAGTTATTTCATCAGATGCTCAAGCATCTATTATACATTTTTAAAAATCATAATATTTATTTAGCACTTGCTAAGTGCTCGGTGTTGTGATGAATTCTTTATACAAATAATCCTAACTCTTACATACTATACTTTTTTTATCCCTACTTTAAAAGTTACAAAGGAAGATGGATTAATCCGTCACAAACTGAGATCTGTCTAGTTCCAAAACTCCTGTCTTGAAACTCCAGTGCCAGACATTTTGAGTCCAGTTCCAGTGATATTTTCGCTCCCAACGGACAAAAGGAGCACCCAGTAAAGCTGATTACTTCTGTGTCCAGTGGTAGGAGAAAGGCACACAGACGGGCACGTTAAGCAATGGCACGATGAACAATACAGCTCATCAGACTTTCTTCTCATCATTCCTTTAGAATAGACTAGGACTGACCCCAACCTCATATGTTGGGCCACACCAATAATTCATTCATCACCTAAGTATTTTAATTGTTGTTAATGGTTCTATGCTTGGCTAGAGCAGTGGAGTCCACACAACATGATTTGCAGGGTCAGGCAACAAAGCCAGCAGAGCTTTTGTAAGGCAAGAAGTCAATGTATGATAGGTGAGACAAATGTCAGCAGAAGTGACACACGCAAAAAGATTGGTTTCTGTTGCAGTCTGAATAATACCCAATGGCTCAAATGCCCATCACATGACCAGGTACTTCTTTAACCTCATCTTCTACCATTTTGCCCTTGAATGTTCTGTTCCAGCCACACGATCTGGAAATCTATCGAATCCTTTCTGGCATCAGGACCTTTGCACATGCCTTTCTTTCTGCCTAGAATGCTCCTCACTCAGATACCAAAATGATTAGTCTCTCTACTCCCTTCAGGTCTCTCTCCTCAGGGGGCACTCATCATTGAGCATGACCGCCCAATGGAAAGTAACAGCCATATGTCACTTCCCCCTCAGGCGACTTCATTTGTCTCCAAAAGACTCACCACCATCTAAATAATGCACTATATGCCCATTGACTTGTTTGATTGTTGGTATGTTCTGAGGTGCAGAGCTTGCTTGCCTTGTCCACTTTTGTAACCTCAGTGCCCAAAATAATAAATTTTCATTGGTGGAATGATGATGATTATTTTGCTAATAGTGTGGATAGATCCTCCCTCCCCCCATACACACACATTTCCATTAAAGGACCATGGTGTATTTGGTTAAACAAATAACTTCAGAGCACTTACTGTATATGCTAGTCACAGTAATAGGTATTGGCACAACAGCAGTGATCAAGACATGTATTATACATGCTTGCAAGATTCTTCCCTCTCCTCTTTGGTTGATCTCATCCTCCTCCCTCTGGCCCTTCTACCTGATTCCCACTTAGGCTCCTGACATTTGATCCATGCTCCTGTCCTGGTCTTGACTTCAACTTCACAATTCCCTCTCTTTTTATCAAGAGATGACAAAATTCCCTCTCTTGCTTCTTATCATTGATTCTGCTGAAAATTCCAAATCCTGTTTGCTATTACTCCAAGACCTGTAATACCAATCAATTAATCAAATAAACCCCCCTTTATAGTCTGCTAATGGTATTTTAGCTGTCTGATCATTTCATATATACCTTTTCTACGAGTCCATTAATAATTAACTCTATAAGACCATAACAAGCTGTGGGGATGATATCTTACAATATGTAGGTTTTTACACTTCCTCCCTAATCTCACTTATTTCACTTTCAAATAGGGCCCCACTGAGGTCTCTTGCTTGATAATGCAGTGCTAGAGGTGTGAGTACTGCTATTTAGAGTGTTTCGCTTATTCTAACATGCATCAGTCACAGAATGGTTTAGTACACGTGGCAGGCTCCTCTGAAGTCCCTTCCTAGCATCTGGAGGAGAGAATCAGCATGATAATCACAGCTGACTGTTTTCGCCTCAATTCTACAACTTAGAATTGTGAATGGTGATTGTTTTTTGTTTTTTAAACATGTATATACAGCTTTCTATGTGCCCATCTCCGTTCTAAATATTCACTCATTTAAAATTCAACACAATTCTGTGAGGTAGACTCTATTGTTACGCTCACTGTACCGATGTGGACCCAAACTTTTCTGATCAACAGAAAACTTAAGTAACTTGCTCAAGGTCGCCTAGGTAGTTAAGTGCCAGAGCTGGACTGTGACCCCCAGGGGACGTGTCTCCAGAGTCCATGTTCTGCTCTTAGAGCAGGGGTGGGGAACGTCCGGCCCGAGGGCCATACAAGTCCCATGAAATCATTTGGTCTTGCTCTGCTAAGGCATTAAGGGTGAGTTAATTAAGTGTTTGACCAATATAGCAGGCTAATTTTTAAGCTGATAATTTTGTATGGCCCTCGAATTATGTTATAAATATCCAAATGCCCTTGGCAGAAAAAGGGTCCCCCCACCTCTGTCATAGAGAGAAGTAAAGATTCTGTTATCCTAAGAAAATGCCTGAACATTTATTATATTTAAAAGTTTAGATTCTTTTTTTCTCCCTCCTCAAATTATTCTCTTTTGATATTAAATTGGCAGATATATATATATTGATTATGAGAGGTTTCAACAGAAAAGGAATCTCTTGAAAGGATGCTGTGTAGTCCAAAGTATCTTCAAGAATTTTAAAGAATTCGTGGAAATGGGGCAGGAAGGAGAGAGGCTAAGCAGTAAAACCACACCCCAGAATCAGACCAGTGGAGACATTCCTGCTGCTACTGGACATAGGATGCCAGAGCTTTCACTGCTGGGCACCACTGAGACACAATCATTGTTGCCATGGAAACTTGATGTTGCTGCTGCTGCTACCACCACTAACTAAATCGATTCTCCACTGTTCCTGCTTTTTCTGATTCAAGGTCTGGGCCAGTTCATCTAATTGGTCAATCTTGGGTCACAAGGCCATTCTGTGTCGCATTCTAGCTACATAGGAGGTTGGGAAAGCAAGTATCTTGTTTCTTCTAGACTTGCAGAATAAAATACAGGGGGCTTGATATTTGCAAAATTTGGGGGATGTAGTTATTAGGGAAATACTAAAAATTTAGTCACTGTTTATGTGAAATTTAAATTCAGCTGGGCACCCTAGAGTGGTGTTACTTGTTATATCTGCCAACCCTGTTGCCTCCTTAATTTCTATATTCAATGGAAACAAAAATTCATATAATGGACAATATTCAAAACACAGGATGAGGTTCTCTATTGAGAAGAGACAAAAAGACTCTCCCTTCTAACATTTTTCCATGTAGTCACAGCACAGCAATTTTGCACTGGGAGAAAAGGTGCTTTCTGGAATTAAACCAACACTCAAGCTATAACCAGATTTTTTAAAACCAGTTTTTACCCCAATATTGTATCACAGCCAACTTAATTTTCTACTAATTTGAGGTGATGTTTTGGGTAACATGCTTTTATTTCTAACATAAACCTTCTTTTCAATGATAAATGCACCCATTCCTAATCCTGAGAGGACATTTCACTGCTGCACCCTATTCCAGGTATAAACACATATATAAGCACATTATATTGCAAATAAAATGTAAGCCAAGAAATCTATATCATAAAGAATCCCCTATATATCATTCACTGGATACCAATTCGAGCTAATGTTGCATTGCGTACATTTTTTTTTTAGATCTATAATGCTTAAATTACAAAATAATCAATTAACTTTATCTCAAATAATTCATTTGGAAAGAATGAGAAAGTTACAAGTTACAAATTTGATTTAAGAAAAATAGGCAACTCATTCAGTCCATTTCAGAAATGTTTGCCTTTTCAAGTTAACATTTTTTTCTTGGCTATCTCTTGGCTATCCTTTGGCCATGAAAACGTCTCTCAACTCACAGGCTCTTCTTACAATGTGACCTTGTCACCCCCCATCAGGATATAGAGGTGGTCTATGTCCCTTCCCCTTGAACCTGGGTGAATCTGTGTGCCTGTCATCATCTAGTGTAGAAGTGACGCTATGTGACTTCCAACATTAGGCCCTAAGGAGAGACAGCTTCCTCCTGGCTCTTTTTCTTGGGATGCTTTTGCTCTTCAAACCCAGACTTCATCCAGTGAGGAAGCCCACGCCACATGCAGAGGCCTTGCAGAGGTGGTTCTGGCTGACAAGCCTCGCTGACAGTCAGCAATGGCTACCACTCATGTGAGAAGGGAAGCCTTTGAGATGACACCACAGCTGACAGCATTGACGGCAACTTCAAGGAAGTCCACAGAGTAAGACTGCTAAGCTATGCCCACTCACCTCCCAGAACTGGGGACAGAAGAAATGATTGCTGCTGTTTTTGCTACTATGGTTGAGGTGGTCTGTTATGCAAGATGTTAGAACTGGACCTGCCCAAATCAAAGCCCTTAAAATGAAAGTAAATGCCTTAACTGTAGAAAAGGAATGCATTATTAAAATTAAAATGTAAGAACACTGTATGTTATAGTATTTTCTCAAAATAGAGAAAGGGTCAAAGAACATAAGAACAATGATGGGTGCACTTTTTCTCTGTCTTCCTACTTAGCACTTTTCCTTTTCAGTAAATAACTGGGAATGATAAACATCTCTAACATTGGGCCTCCATTAGTGGTAGCCTTTCTTGTCTGGTATTGCACCAGGACTTGGGTTCAAAATAAGGCAGCCATACTCCCAGCTTTTTTGGGGGGATAGTCCCTATCTATACTTCTGTGGTCCCAGAGTTATTATTAATGGCACTCCTATCTTCCATTTTACTCTCACAAGGGCTCTAATTTGGGCAATAAATGATATGATCATTGTGGTCTAAGAGAATAGACCAAACATGCAGCCACATAGGTCATTATTCTCTAAGTTTTTCTCACCCAAAATGAAATGATGGTTAATGTGTGAAAATTGCCTTATGTTGATTGATCTACTGAGACCACATCAACAGACCACGTCCCTGTGGAGGGCACAATGGTTAGGCTTCACCACATCATGATCAGAGGACCCATGAACATTTGGGTTACATGGTTGTCCATCACAGTCATACTGAATTTAAAAGGGTTATGTATCCACTGTGATGTTATGCTCCAATGAAGCATGATTTGAGATGTGGGCAATAACCAAGGGAATATCCAAGACAGCCTGCAAGATTCATTTGTTCCAGGAATGCCATATAAAGCTCACAGCTTCCTTCTGCAAGGTATTGCTACATATCATACAATAGACAGCAAAGAAATAGGAGAAAATCTCGAAGTATTAAAGCCCTAATGCTATCATTTGCTATCTAGATTGAATTCTGCCTTGCTAAAGAAAATAGAAATAAAAGCCAAAAGTCAAGAAAGCTTGCAGAATGCCAGTATTAATCTTGTAGCATTAGAAAATGTTATACAATGGCAAAAGGAAAAGGAATCTCAAAGTTGTGTAGAAAAATATCCTCTGTTCAAGAAGGGATCCAGGCAGCTCTTTGTTCAGGTTTAAAAGGCATATAGGGAGGGAAATTTCCCTGTTTTCATCTCGCTAGCCTGTTTCCAGGTCTAAACATTTTTACAATCAGAAAAGTTCTGTTTAGACCAGGGGTGGGCAAACTTTTTGACTCAAGGGCCACAATGGGTTCTTAAACTGGACCGGAGGGCCGGAACAAAAGCATGGATGGAGTGTTTGTGTGAACTAATATAAATTCAAAGTAAACATCATTACATAAAAGGGTATGGTCTTTTTTTTTTTTAGTTTTATTCATTTCAAACGGGCCGGATCCGGCCCGCGGGCCGTAGTTTGCCCACGGCTGGTTTAGACACATATACACATTTTTTCAAAGTGCTTTCATGTGTATATTCTCTGGCGTTGCGTAAACAAAAGATTCAACTGATTGAATTTTTTATAGAACCTAGTTAACATTTTTAATAGCTCTAGTTAATTTTAAATTTTTTTATGACATTCAAGACTCTCATACTCCTTCTTCTTTCTTATATATAGACTATTTTGGATGAATTTTCAAATCAGGTACTTTCCTTAACTCTCTGCTTCCTTGTAGCAAAATACACAGAGGCATATGCTTTTGTTGAACATTTTAATTCATTATTTTAATGTGATATAATTGCCCATTTTCATAGGTATATAAATGCAGTTTAGAGTATTTTATCTCACACGCAAGTACATTTGTCAACAGGATACTCTGATGATAGGGAAGGACTTACGTTCATGAGTATTCACACAAAATAATGTGCAATGGAAATACCCTAAGCTTCTTGCTGTTCTCAGAGACCACGTCCTTCAGTTCAGATATTTAAGTGACAATTTGTTAGCTTTCAGTATAGTTTAAATTGTTTTAAGCACTCACACTTCTGTAAATTTTTCTAAAATAATAATTACCCTAAAGTCATATGTGTAAAATTTATACATGATATTTAGATATACATGATATCTAGTATATATGCAGAACATACGAAATTGGCAGAACCTGGATATTATTTTTTAAGTGAGATTTAACCAGATTTTTATATTCGTGCTTTCTTAAAAATGGCAAAAGCTATTGCCATAGAAAAGCCTCTGTTGAACAGCATTGGTCCATATCCATCTGGATCCATAAATAGAAAATATAGAGTCAGAAGCATCTGTTTTAATCCTTATTATTTTAGAAAAGCTATTTCTTATTTTTAGTGTGTTGCTCTACTTTTCCAATAACATTGACTAAGCTACCTTTTTTTTTTCTAACATAGTGCATAGGGCAGCATTATATTAATTGACTTTTAGTTCTTTATTTATATTAGGAGATGATAATACGTGATAGAGCTACAAAAGTGAGGGGCTGGACCCACCTACAGCACAGTGTTGGTAGGGAGAGCGACTTATTTCTCACTGATCAACATCACTGTTAAAACCTGTCAACCAGCTTGAAGGTCAACTATAAAAGTATCAATAAATATGAAACCCAGACTTCAAGCTGGAGAATAATCAGAAAACGTTCATCTCCTTGGCTGAGATAATGAGGCACTCACAGGGACATGATAGTTTTACCTGGCTTTCTTTCATACAGCTCCAAGTTCATGGATAACACCCTTCTCACACTGTGGGAATAATACAAGCTTTGTAATAATTTAGCCCAGGCCTGGATAATAGGATTAAAATGGTATTAAATTTGTTTAGTTGAACAGCACGTAAAAAGCTTGCACTGTGTAGAGAAGCTTTACTCTAGGCTAGAAGGATTTCCTCAAGAACAAAGTTGGGGAAGGTGAAGAGGAGGGATGGGAATGAACTAGGAGACAGTGGGGATCAGGCCAAATCATGACGGAGGAACTGAACTTAGAGCCAGAGCGTGCAGAGAAATTCTTGGTCATCTAGTGACACTATCCCCCACGTCTCAGACCTCTGTCCTGTCCTGCCCCTTGCCCTGGCTTTTTTCTTTTTTAAAAATATTTTATTGACTTCAGAGAGGAAAGGAGAAGGAGAGAGAGATAGAAATATCAATGAAGAGAGAGAATCATTGATTGGCTGCCTCCTGCACACCCCATACTATGGATCAAGCCCACAACATGCGCCCTGATTGGGAATCGAACTGTGACCTCCTGGTTCGTAGGTCGACACTCAACCCCTGAGCCACACCGGCCGGGCTGCTCTGGCTTTTTTTAATTCAAACTTCAGGGAAAGCCTTGATTTCCTGACTTCCTGTTATTTCCTCTTTTCTTAGCCTTTATAGAAGATTGGAACCAAAGTCAGGCACATAGAGATAATTTGAAGATATATAACAATCATTAATATCTCCTCTTTACCTGCCAACCATATCACACATAAACAAAGACTGAGGATGCAATTTATGTGGTTTCATTTTCTAGAGTTTTGTATGGCTTTTAGCATAATAAACTCACAAATCAAAATTGTTATTTTTATATGCTTTGTGACTCAAATTTTGGGCTTAGAATTTATGATCACCACAAATCCACTGTTAAATATATAATTGCAGTTGACTTTATTTTTCTATCAATGTGAGACTTTTTATATCTATAGACTCTAGGCATTGTTTAATTAATTGCTTAGAAAGTATACATAATAATGTAATTGGTCATATGAAACAATAGTCTAGAAAGTGTGGTTGCTACACATTAAATCTACTCTCACTCCTGGAAATTCACAACAGATGGATTGCTGCTGAGGGGCTTCTGGTGGCCTGAACTTGATAGAAAAAATCCAGGGGGGGGGGCAGGGCTTCCTATATTAGCAGAGCTGGAGGACCCTCTATGATAGGTCGCTAGAATTCCATCAAGCTCCCCTCTGTTTTAATATAATTATAATTCCTTTATAAGAGAGACACTGCAGTTTCTTGATTAGAACTTGAGCTTTCAGGGCTGGTGCTTGGCGAGGTGTAAACATACTGACAGTATAAAAGATATGAGTATTTTGAGGTCAAATGTTAGAGCTGGAAAGTCCTCAGAAGTCATCTAGTCCCACTTGCTGCCCAGTCTCAGAATCCCTCATTTCTTCTAGCCCTGCACCCTCACCCATTTCCTAGACCCTTTTGAGGATCTAATGAAAAGTAGGGATGCTTGGCCCAAACACATGTCCACATAATATAAGACTTTATATTCAGACAATACATTTGACTCCACATTGCCATTTATCCAGTTACTAAACAGGTATGCACCTGATACTGTCCTAGACATTTAACTCCTGCCTCCAACGAACTTCCGTTCTGTCATTCACGTTGATGGATTTTCTCTGGTCCAAATGTAATGTTTTGAACATTAGTGCTTACATGATACATTTCCCGAGGAAGCCAGGAGAATAATTAATTCACTGCTGCCCCATGCCAAGTTGTGAACTGTAAAAATCAGAGCCACGTCATGATCTAGGAGGTGGTCCTTGCTGGATACAAGAAGCCAACTGCAGTCTCACATGCCTGTCACTCTCGTTAGTAATCATGCTGTTGAAATCAAGCATCTTTTTTGCCGAATAACTCATCTGGCAGGACTCATATAGTTAAGTCTTCTAGGGTTATTGTGAGGATTAAATGAGATGCTCTAGCCCTCTAATCTGGCAAGACCCTAATCTTTCCGGGTTATGAAGTCACTTTAAATATGGGTGAGCATTTTTAAAAATTATTTTAAATTTTATTGGGGTGACATTAGTCAACATTAACATATAGGTTACATGTGTGGATTACTAATTTACAAAATCTGTATTTAGAACCATGTGCCCACCGCCCAAAGTCAAATCTTCTCCTGTGGGTGAGCATTTCTGAAATCAAAAAAATATCATTCAAGTTAATGGATTGAATACATAAAAAACTTAATGTGGTATGTGTATGTGTTTGTACCTTTAAAATCCACTTTTGCTCCTTTGCCAGAAAAAAATGCTAGTTTTAGAAGTATGTTTTCTCAAGTTGCACATTTAATTATGATCTGATCCTGTAGGTCTTACCCACACTAGATTTCATTTAAAGAGTTTTACAATACCAAGCTCTTCAATGAATTTAAAAAAGTCATTTGGAAATAGATTGACCAGACATGTCTTAATGGTCAATTAATTCTCAGGTGCAATGATATCTTAATTTTAACGATCTGAGGTGTTGTGTAATTGATCACTCAAACATGTCCCATCCTGTTGGTTTCAGAAGCTCAGATTCTCTGAGTTTGATGGGAAATCGTAGTATTTTAAGAACACTAATTTATTTGGTTCTTTCAAGTCCTTCGAGTTGTCAATAGCTGATGAAATGTGCTATGCCCCATGCTTATACTATTTCCCAACCTAGTTCAGGGCTTTGCTCTGCTAGGACAATTTGTAGGGACCCCATCATTTCAAACATAGTGTTTAGGTCTATAATGAATTTCATTTGATGGAAGATTACCGTAGTGATCACTTTTCTTCATCATTTAATATGGCTGTGAAATTTGATAGTCTGAAATTGGTAACTGTCTGACATTTTTACCAAGTGTTAGCTAGGGTCCATATTCTATTGATCTTTTCCTTCAGAATCTTCAATTTGGCACCCATGTTGTATTCTAGCCTGTAATATGGCTATGGCCTAGCCCCGTGGTCGGCAAACTGTGGCTCTCGAGCCACATGCGGCTTTTTGGCCCCTTGAGTGTGGCTCTTCCTAAGCCTTAGGAGTACCCTAATTAAGTTAATGACAGTGTACCTACCTATATAGCTTAAGTTTAAAAAATTTGGCTCTCAAAAGAAATTTCAATCGTTGTATTGTTGATATTTGGCTCTGTTGACTAATGAGTTTGCTGACCACTGGCCTAGTCTTTTAAATTAAGATTTTCTAAACTTAGATTTAAAATGTTCTCAACAAGCTAGAATTTATTAAACTGTTTAAACAGCATAATCCACCTAAAATAAGGAACTTTTTTTTTAAAATATATTTTATTGATTTTTTTACAGAGAGGAAGGGAGAGAGAGAGTCAGAAACATCGATGAGAGAGAAACATCGATCAGCTGCCTCCTGCACATCTCCCACTGGGGATGTGCCCGCAACCCAGGTACATGCCCCTGACCGGAATCGAACCTGGGACCTTTCAGTCCGCAGGCCGACGCTCTATCCACTGAGCCAAACCGGTTTTGGCAAGAACTTTTTTTTTTTTCATTCTTTGTTCATCACCTAGCACAGAGCCTGGCTCATTGTGGGTTCTAATTTCAAAATGTAACATGTGACTTGTTATGTATAAACTAGAGGCCTGGTGCACAAAAATCGTGCACTCGTGGTGGGGGGGTGCGGGTCCCTCCACCTGGCCTGTGCCCTCTCACCGTCCGGGAGCCCTTGGGGGACATCCTTACCAGTGGAGGCGGGAGAGGCTCCCACCACCGCACTACACTGCCCAGCTTGCATTGAGCTCCTGCGTTGAACGTCTGCCCCCTGGTGGTCAGTGCAGGTCATAGCAACTGGTTGTTCTGCCGTTTGGTCGATTTGCATCTTAGCTTTTTTTTAAATATAGGATTGCCTCCTAACTTCTGCCTGGCACAATATGGCATCACTTTCAACAACTGGTAACCCACAACAAACAGCATACAGCTGACATTACTCCTCTGTTTTGAATGAGCCCAGACAACCGTCCCAAGAAGCCCATGAGTCTATGGTACTGAGTTGGAAGAAACTGAAGACAAAGAAGCAAAACATTTTATTGGTCCTGGAAAGAAAATACAGAAAGTCAAAACTTCTCTAGTATGGACATGTGCAAGTTTCACAATCATATTATTACATTTGGATTGGAAGATTGCTCCAAGTGCAGTTACCTGATCAGCATGTGTCAGATAGATTGGCAGCCACCAGCATCCCTTTGAAAAGACAACCCATACAATTATGAGATTTGAGCCTGAAGCTAAACTGACAGGATTTCTAAAGCCAAATAATGGCAGAGAATATTTAGCCAGGGCTTTTATGATTCAAAACAAGTCTCACCATCACAGAATTGCCTGGTGATTAAGGCTAAATTGTTCCTTCTACCTTAAAGGTAATGTTTCATATCACACAGTGTCTTATAGCATTGAGAATTGAATGTCTATCATCTGTGTGACCAATACATATGAAATGAATAAACCGTGTGTTTGCTTAGAGAAAGTCAGTAAGTACATACTAACCACTGGGTGCGAAAATGCATTTTTGTATTACAGTATTTTCTTTATTGAAGATGCGAATGTTTGTGTAGTTGTCACTTTTCTTATTGAATATGTGTTAGGTCCACTTTTTTTATGAATGACTGTGGCTCTTGTCTAAAGTTTTGAAATTATATCATTCTTGCCTTCGTTTGGCCTAAAGATTTTTCTCCAGTGGATCAATGCCATCTCAGCATGGCACCAAATGTCTCGCTCCCATTTAGTTTACCATCTATCCACACACCATAGTAAAGGATTCTCCTGTTTTCCGGTTTGGAATCACCTTCCTTCACTCCATAATCAAACAGCTGATTCTTTTCTCTCTCCAGTGCATTGATTTTACCATAAAGTTCTGGAAAATTATACGCATCCTAAGATTCCTTTCTTGGTGCTTTGGTTCTGTCACTGAATGGGGAAGTTGGAAATACTTTTTAAGGTCATGAGTTCTAGATATTCAGAATGTTGGTTTACTCCTTCTGGATGATTTTCAGTTAAAGCTGAGTCACTGTCATTAAGCCACCAAATATAATGTCTCTGTTTAGTCTGAGGATACTACCCAGAAACATACCTGAATGTCATGCTGCTTCAGATCTCTGTTCAATGATCATCTTTTCAGAAAGGCTTTCTCTGATTCCCCCACCCCACTCCCAAGCTGGCAGTCCATCTTGCATGCTTTTGACAATGGTATGTCTTAGAATATGACCTATATGTTTATTTGCTTATTTGTTGATAGCCTGTTTCCAGTGTGTTTAAGGAAAGGACTTTGATTCATTTCTGCTCTATTCCCAGCTCCTAGAACTACCCTTGATAAGGAGCAGGTGCTAAAAAAAAAATACTGATAAAATGAATGAAGGATGAAAGAGGTTAATTATTCACAGACCCATACTTTAGTCTAGTGCCTGCTCCCATCCTATCCCTTTGGGTTCATTCCTTCCTTTGAGGATAAATGTCTCAGTGAACAGAGGGTAGCTTAAATAACAGAATATAATGGTTTTGGCGCCCCATTACTAGAGAAATGTGATATTTAAAGAATATCTTCTTCAGATGTATCATCTAATCCAAAATAGCTGTTTATTTCAGAAAATTCCATTAATTAGTGGACCTGACTAGCCTTATGAATTAAATCACTTTTGCCTAATTTACATAATTAAGTAGGTATCATGGTGTGTATTCAGTCAAGGATGGCACAGATTTATAAGCAAGAATAAATTGGCTTAAGCCGAGTGAATGGATTTTATGAGTCACAGCAATACATTTTCCTGATCATCATAGTGATTTAAAAAATACAAACTGCAGAGCAACCATTGTCATCTGGTGAGGCCTTACTATGTACCTGACAGTGTGAGGAGGGTTATATCTCATGTAAGACTCATGACAGCCAAACGAAGGGGGCCTTCCCGTTCCCATTTAACAGATGAGAAAAATATCTCATGTAAGACTCATGACAGCCAAACGAAGGGGCATTCCCATTCCCAAAGGCTCAAAGAATGTATGAAACCTGTCTAAGGTCTTTAGCTGGAACTTGGTAGAAAGGAACTGCAAAATCCAATGCTTTTGACTCCAAATTCTGTCTTCTTGACCTATTTACCCTCCATTTCTACTTATGCTGTGACTATTGAGAGAGGATACAACCCTATCTATTTGAGGGAGCACCACAAAATGGTTAAATTGAATTGTGTTGAAAATAGACGATAATATAGCCTGTTTAAAAGGTGTAAAAATAGTGTTCCTTCCTCCAGGCTTGGTTTATACGGACCGTTACTCTGTGTTCTCATCACCTCGCCGCTTTCTCTATGTGCTCGGCACCGTTCCTGCCTGAGAGACTGTCAGCAGAGAAGTTTTCTCAAGAATTCTAAGACACTCTAAATGGAAAAGATGACATTAATAGCAGAAGTGGAAAAGAGGGCAATTTGTCTTATGTTTCAATTTCATAATAGATCAATCCCATCAATGGAAAAGCTTGTCTTAAACCTCTCCTCTCCTCAACCCGCTTCTCTCACAAAAATAGCATCCCTCACTCCAGACTTTCCAAAGTATTCTAATAAAAAGTAGCCTTTTTGAAACTCTTGAATTTGGAGATAGTGTTTAAATAAAAAAATAAAAAGCAGGTTATAAACCTGACCCATTAGTAGCCAACCAAGGGCTTTCATCCATGAACTTGTTCTGGAGTGGGTCATTAGTATTTTAAGTGCTTTTTGATGATGGAAAATAAATTAGGAGACAATAATATGGAAAAACACTGTCAGTGGAAAAAAATGCAACTGGTGGATTTGGTTGATCAGTGTGATTTTAACAGAAGCTAAAATCACACAAGACTTTAAAGGTACTCTTCATTAACGGTTTTTTGGTTTTTTTTTGTAGTATGCTTGACAAAACTGGGGGGATGGTAAAAAGATCAGTGGTTGCCAAGGGATTGAGGAGAGGGAGAAATGAATAGGAGGCATGGAGGATTTGGGGGTGGGGGGGCAGTGAAAATGCTATATGTATGATATAATGATGGATACATATCATTACATATTTGTCCAAACTCTGGAATGTACAACATTAAGAGTAAACCCTAATGTAAACTGTGGGTTTTGGGTATTATGATGTATTAAGGTAGGTTCATCAGCTGTAACAAATGCACTACTCTGGTGGGGAATCCTATATAATAAAAGCCTAATATGCTAAGTGTCTGGTTGGCCGGTCGGCTGTTCAACCAATCAAAGCGTAATATGCTAATGATATGCTAAGGCTGCTCAACTGCTTGCTATGATGTGCACTGACCACCAGGGGGAAGATAGTCAACCGGTCGACCAATTGCTATGACATGTGCTGACCACCAGGGGGCAGATGCTCCGACCAGTAGGTTAGTTTGCTGCTGGGGTCTGGCCAATTTTGACTGAGCGAGATGGGCCAGACACGCCCTGGAGCCCTCTCGCTGTCCCTCCCCTGCTGGCCAACTACCCGCATCTCTCCCCAGCCCGATAGTGCACTGGTGGGGTCCCTCGGCCTGGCCTGCGCCCTCTCACAATCTGGGACCCCTTGGGGGATGTCAGAGAGCTGGTTTCGGCCCAATCCCGCAGGCCAGGCTGAGGGACCCCACTGGTGCATGAATTCGTTCACCGGGCCTCTAGTGCTGATAATAAGGGAGGCTGAGTCTGTGTGGGGGACGCAGAGGAAACATGGGAAATAGCTGTGCCTTCCTATTCATTGTACTATAAACTTTAAACTGCTCTAAAAAATAAAGTCAGTTTTAAAAGTTATACTTTACCTTTTCTGTTGTTATTTGAGAAGATAAAGCAGCTGAGAGTGACCTTCAAAGCTTGCTTAGGACAATTTTCCCCTTGCCCTAAAGATGCACGCTGTGTCCCTGTGTGCCCATAGCCTGTCTAGAAGGCTGCAGTACTCTCCCATGGAAGAGCTGTGAAATGTTTGCTCTAAATCTCAGGGAAAACCAATAAGATACAAGAGGAACAAGCTGGCAAGGGAGATATTTATGTGTTGGAACTGAGGAGAGCTTATTCACAGGGAATGCTAACAAGATATCGCCGCAACCTGACCAGGAGCCAGAAAACATCACTGGAGATTCCCTGGCGGAAATAAAAATGTGATATAGGAGAATTTCAAATGAAAATAGTTGCTGGTGCCAGTAATTTAGATTCACTATTTTACCTTCTATTTTGATGTACTATCTCTGCATATAGAAACTTATTGAATGTATCTTGACATTAAGACCTTTTGTGTGAGATGGGGTGGACACTATTTCATAATTAAGGTAAACATATTTTTTTAATGTCTGTTTATTTACTGACTCATAAATTATTATTATAGCTAGTTGTACTGGTTTTCTATTGTTGTAACAAATTACCACAAACTTAGAGGCTTAAAACAAATACAAATGCATCATAATTCCAGAGGTCAGAAGTTCAGCATGGATCAGCAGGGCTGCAGTCCTCTTGCGGACACCAGGGGACACTGGTTCCTCACCTTACTTGGCTTCTAGAGGCTGCTTGCACTCATTGGCTTGTGGCCCCTTCCTCCATCTTCAGAGCCAGCATCCAAATCAGCATCTTCAGTCTCTCCCTCCTTCCATTGTCACATCCTGTTCCCGACTGACCCTCCTGACCCCCTCTTTCGGGGACCCTATGACTATATTGGGCCCACCCAGAAAACCCAGGGTAATCGCCACAACTCAAAATCCTTAAATTAACACCCCCGAAAAGTCCCTTTTTAAATGTAAAGTAACACACTTATGTGTTCCAAAGATCAGGACATGGACATCTTTGGGGGATATGCAAATATTATGATAAAACCGAGCCTTACTTTACCATGACATTTAATTTCCAGGCCCTTCCATGCAAGTAACCATTATTATCAATGAGCACTGTGTATGAGACCTTCTTGCATATTTGCATTAATATCTCTTTACAAAAAAAGATATGTAGTATTAATTTTTTAAAGTGTAACTGATAATATGATGTACATTTTCATGTTCAAATAAATCTTTTCCACAATATACTAGAAGTTTATAAAGTAAATATCATATGTTGGTATAATTACCATTCCTCTGTTGATGTATATGCTTCTTATTTCTTTTTTTTTAAGTAAGCAGTTTTAATTGATGCTGCAGAATCTCACACATGCCTCTTTGCACACTTACTAGTACTGGAGTGGATTTCTAGGACTGGAAGTGACAAGACATAGAATATGTGCAATCAGAAATCTAACAAATGCCACAAAATTGCTTTCCAAAGTAACTACACCAATTCACTACTAGCAATTATGGAGAATTTTTCCTCCCATTTAGGCTCAGCACCATTAGACATTATCACATTCTCCCCCTCCCCCCTCCATTGGATTGTTTAAAAAATGGTATTACATTCTTGTTGTAATTTCCATTTTTTTTCCTGATCAGTGAGGCTGCAAGTCTTCTCGTGTTTACTAGCTATTTGGGTTTCCTTTTTTAGAATTGCCTATTTACATTCTTTTCCCATTTTTGTGGACCTTTAGAATATAAATTTAGAAGAGTTGTTTTTTAATGCTGGGTACTAACTTTATGCTTGTTATATAGAATTTAAATACATTTTCCTTTTCTGTTGTTTGATTTAAAAGTTAATTTAGGCCATCTTTTAGCAAAATGTTTTCATTTTGATGTCAAATTAATTTGTTCTTTAATATTTTGCCTTCATCTCAATATAAATATTTAATTATAATTAATTCAAAATTTAAAAATTCATATTTTAATTAACTTGTTTTGTGATTTCTATGAGGTAGGTATTACCTTTATTACTTTCTAAAGCTAATACTCAGATGCTCCAACTCCACTTATTGAATATGAATCATTCACTCAGTGGTTTGAAACACCAACTTTCTTCTTTTTTTAAAAAATAAAATCTCCATGTATATGGATCTATTTCTGGTTTCTTTTGATTTATTGATATGCTATTCTATTCATACTTGAATACCAATCAGGTTTAATTTCCCTGTATTGTTAATATGTTTAGGTATGTTTCTATAAACTCCTTTCTTCTTTTTCAAAAATGTCTGTGATATTCTTATGGTTAAGGGCTCTTTTATTCTACATTCACTTTTGCATCGATCTATCAAATTCCTTCAAAAATCCTGCTGGAATTTTGATTTGGATTATATTAAATGTAAGACTAACTTTTGGAGAATTATAATAAATTTCTTCATTTATTCAAATGATCATTTTTGTCATCCTGGATAATTTTATGGTTTCCTTAAGAAAAGTCTTCCACATTTTCAGTTCATTTCTATTTTAGAGGGTTTTAAAAATATTTTTTTCTTATTGTCTTAATGCTCTGGCAAAACATTCCATTACAGTGTTTCAATTAAGAAGTGATAGCAAAGAAAAAAAAGTTTTGCCTTGTTTCTGATTTTCATAAAAACATTAAGTATGATGTTTACTCTTGGCTCTTGGTCGTTTGTGAATACCTTTTATCAGTTAATGAAGTTTATATTAATTTTCCTGTTGACTTGGTTTGTAATAATTTGTTTAGGCTTTTATATATATATATATATGTAGTTGTGTCATGGGCTTTTAACTGCTGCGGCCTCAGGGAGAAACTTTAAGCCTTGGGCTATGTGGTCTTTTGGACTTGATGGATGTTGCCAGACCCTTAGACTATCCTGCTTCTCTGTGTCGTCTGCCTATATTCTTGGTCCCTAACTGGGGAAGACACCTCAGTGGCTTGCTCATTTGTCCATGATAGATGTGATGATGGAGAGTTGAACTGCCTGGCTAGTTGGATCACTGGAGAGCTTTTGAACCTGGCCCTTCCCTGTGAGGATTTAAAATTCTGGTCTTTCTTGAATTCTATCCTATTTGTCAAACAAGGAACACCTTTGGATAGCTAAAAATGGATTAAAAGAAAAAAGTCCCTTTTGTTTTCTTCTGTCAGTGATTCACAGATTTTTTAAAATTCCATTCTCGTAATTAATGGTGGGAAGAGGTCTAGCAGCACACTTTCTGTGCTTAAATAAAGACAGAGTTCAGGAGACCTGTGAAAGTGGTTTTATTTTTATTTTTTAAATATGTGCACAGCGCATGCCCTAAAATAGACCACGTGACCATGCAGCAAATACCTAATTGCCCTCTGAGAAACTGGTAAGCATCTTTGTTCTGCTAAAATCATCCCCATCACTTCTGTTGTCATTCTGTTAGCTAGAATGCAGTCATGTGTGATCTATAATAATAAAAGCATAATATGCTAATTAGACCGGATAGTCGCGGGGGGGAGGGGCACACTTCCATATGGTCTTGAACGACTTTCCGGATGTCCTCTGGAAGACCTTCCCTCATGAAGCCAGGGCTGCAAGGGCCGAGGCAGTTGCCGCGGCTGTGAGGGCTGAGCCCCTTGCACGAATTTCGTGCATGGGGCCTCTAGTATGACTATAAGAAAAGCTGGGAAATGCAACCAAACTGGGTGTCCGGGGAAAAGAGGAGACAGGTTTTGGTGAATAGCCAACAGACCCAGAATTTAAACTCAAGTTTTACATGCTTTTTAAATTTATACCATAATTCCCTTTATTACTTACTAAATAGAATCCGAATTTAATTTGGTACAGAATAAATGCTGCCGCAGAGCGAGGCCGACCCGGAGCTCATCCTGGCCAGCCTTTATTATTTCTCCACCTTGCAGATGACTGCCAGTCTCCCTCCCAACTGCCTGAATCCCAGGCCTATGCCATATTTCGATTTTATTCTCAGTGTTCCTGCATCCAAGACCTAAGTCGGAACCTTGTCTTGAGCCAAGTTCGCAAGATTAAGTTTCCCTTTGACCTCCATTTTAGCCTCCCCATGGCTCTCCTCAGCCAGAGGGCAAGGCCGCTGCTTCCAAATGGGCTCCTCGGAGGTCATTCTCTGCCTGATTGTGACTGGAGGTTGCCAAGACCATATGGAAGTGTGCCCCTCCCCCCCGCGATGTGGGCAGGTGTCCTGTTCCAGTCCTTCCTCATGCCTCCTGCATCATGTTTTGGATAAACTGCTAGACCCTGCTGGGAAGTCCTAGTTTACAACAGCCTGCTAATCTTGGAAACCTGATCTTAGAGAGAGTCTGGAAAAGCTGTCGCATTTTAATTTTGCCAAGGTGCAAAGCACGCCAGCTCACACGGATCACAAGTGAATGCTTTATTGCCCTCCAAGATAACCCCACCATGACCTTGGCTAGCTTGCACTTTGTTCAGTAAAAGATACACCACGGTCAACTATGTTTATGAACTAGCTGAATAAAAGTGTCAGTAAGTACATACTTAAATATTAATATTTACTAACCACTGTGCACTAAACTAGCTACATTTTTTAAAAAAATCTTGACTGTCTTTTCAGTCAATCTCGTGGTTATTACTAGTTATTTTTGTCATTTTAACTTTTTGAAATTGTAGCACACACCCTCAATTTCCTCTACAATCTTTTCACTGACTATAAAAAATGAGATATATGAAATACCCATAAGATGTTAAAGTTTTCTATTTGTTTTCGTTTTTTTTTTGTTATTGACATCCTAAAGAAACTCTCATTGGGTACATTGAAACAGGGAGCAAAAATTAATCTAAATGATTATCTCACACAATTTGAGATTAGGAGCATAATAGGACTAATTCTAAACATAGAAGTTTCTTTGCAACTTCTAACATCTTACAGTTTGAGTTTAGGAGAACAAATCTCTTGGTTTCTAGGAGCCACGGTAAACCAAGGTGCAATGTCATCAACTGTGTGTTGCAAAACTGGGAGCTAAAAGCATCCCAAGTACTGTACAGCGCTTAGAATGAAGCCCTTGTTGGACACAATTTAGGGTTAATATTTTACATTCTCAGACATTCACTTAGGTACTCATCTGATGCAGCATGGTGCATATTTCTGGTCTCAGCTATGCCTATGCTACTATTAAAATCAGGGGCTATGCCCTAGCCCCGTGGTCGGCAAACCGTGGCTCGCGAGCCACATGCAGCTCTTTGGTCCCTTGAGTGTGGCCACGGAGTTTCCATCACACTGTACGTGCGCGCCCCCACGTGGTATTTTGTGGAAGAGCCACACTCAAGGGGCCACAGTTTGCCGACCACTGCCCTAGCCAATTTGGCTCAGTGGATGGAAAGTTGGCCTGCAGACTAAAAGGTCCCCGTTGCAGGCTCAGTCCCCAGTAGGGGGCGTGCAGGAGGCAGCCAGTCAATGATTCTCATCATTGATGTTTCTATCTCTCTCTCCCTCTCCCTTCCTCTCTAAGATCAATAAAAATATATATAATTTTAAAAATCAGTGGCTATGGCCCTCGTTCTTGCCCAATGAATTGCCATTTGTCTTCTGGGTGCTTACCATGTGCCAGGTGGCATTTTCCTGCTGTCACATGCCCCATCCATCTGTAAGCATTGCTCACTATTTAAGTGATAGTTCAGCTCTTCTATGAGGTTGGCTTTGGTATCATTTATTAAAGACATACTTGGATTTAATGTTTCTTAAAAAAACAACTGACACCTGGTCAGACATCGCAATTTGAAAAGAAAGATCCAGGTGTGACATAATTTGGAGGTAATTGGTTTTAGGCAATTAGAATAGTAGGTGCCACGGCTCTAAGGGAAGAACAAACTTGGCATGTTCTGTGAACAGAAAAAAGGCCATAAGGCTTGAGTTAATGCCCGAATCAGAGAGAGAGACAAGGTTGGAGGGCTTGTCGGGGACTAGCACACTTCAGGGCTTATAGACTAAGGTAAGGAATGTGGGGATTTCATCTCAGTATAAGGGGAAGGCACTGGAACAATGTTACGTGTCTCAGTGATGACATTTTTTTCCAAAACATCAATTCCTGATAACATAGCTTTGTAAACCATTAAGTTGTTTTGGTAAGGAAAATATACTCCAAGCCAATAGCCAACATTTAATGGTAAAACTGTAGGCCTCGATTGCCATTATAGTCAGAGACAAGACAAGGACATTACCATCGTTATTTAATATTATGTTGGAAATTTTAGCTACGTTAGGACTTCATCTCCAGCAACAGCCTCAAAGGGAATACTCAGCGGATTGGGGGTGCATGATGTCTGATAATGCCTTTCTGTCTGGTATCTGGCTCTGCAGACTCACTCACTGCAGCCTCCTCTTCTTCTGTTAGCGACACTTATTTTCTGTGTGGGGTGCCCCTCCTTGCACTGTGACCGAGAAAATGCCTCCAGGCCAAAAGCTGTGGTGATCTTCGGGCTCACCTTGCTTGTTTCTTTTTTCTCAGGTAACTTGGTCCTGCATTGTCTGTTCTGCACTGTCCATTGTATGGAAAAGAAGTTGTTTAACATATTTGGTCATTTTTTCAGGTGTTTACTTGGGGGGGGGGGTAAGTTTCATTTTAGTTACTCATCATGGCCAGAATCAGAAATTAACACTAAATTTTTAATGAAGGGTAGTAGTATTCTATTCTCTAGAGCACAGACCCTTTAATGATGCTCAAGGTGTGGTCCACAGCTTATCTACATCATTATCTCCATAGTGCCCTATTAAATGCAGATTCCTGGGCTCTAACTCAATCTTGGGGATTGAGATATCTGATTTTAAAAGCATCCTACGTGATTCTGGACATTTTGAGACTCTGACTTTGGTCTGTCCTTTACCTTCTGCAAGAGACATTTCCACCATTAACCCATCTTGCCGAGACAAGGCGTGTAGAATATAGAGCTGGCTTTGATTTATTTATATATAAAATTAAATTTGTTGGGATAACATTGGTTAATAACACTACATGAGTTCCAGATATACAATTTTATGATATATCATCTGTATATTCCATTGTGTGCTCACCACCCAAAGTCCAGTCTCCTTCTGTCACCATATATTTGACTCCCTCCACCCTCTTCATCCTTCCTCTCTGGTAACCACCATATTATTGTCTGTGTCTATGAGTTTTTTTTTGTTCCTTTGTTGCTTTTTGTTTTAAATCCCACATATGAGTGAAATCTTTTAAGGTTCATCCATGTTGTCACAAGTGGCAATGTTTTATTTTTTTATGGCCGAGTAGTATTCCATTATATAAATGTACCGCATCTTTATCCAATCATCAGCTGAAGGACACTTAGGTTGTTTCCATGTCTTGGCTATCTTGAATAATGCTGCCATGAACATACTTACATATGTCTTTACGAATAAATGTTTTCAAAGTTTGGGGGTAGAGCTGGGCTTTTGAAGAGCTCAGGCAAAGCTGCTCATTTCCATAGAACACAGTGCTCTGGATGCCATGGCAATGGGTTTATTTCTTGTACACCTTCCATAGCTTCCTCCAGAACTGTGGACACTGACTGTGTGTTAGATGTAGAGGTTGCATTTTTTCATTCATAAAAGACAGCACATATTCACCAAGATCACCTGCTCACCGTGACACTGAAGAAAAATGTCCTCAAAGCAGCATGGGGGTGCATGGACTTCTGAGTGGTGCACAAGATGATTGCAGAAAGTGCCCACTGGTGTTTTAGAGGTGATGATATGGGAGAAAAACTTAGTGCGGGTGAAAAGAACCACTCAGAAGACCCTTCTAGTGACAAAGCTTTCTCTTCTGCCCACTGTATTTTCCTTTTCTGTTCTTCTTTACCCCGTTTACCCAGGCACCTAACAGCTCTAAGTATTAGTCAGTTACTGCTTTATTGCCTCAGGGCTTCTCCATTTGAACAGAACATGTCCAGAAAGAAGGCATTTCAATAACAAAGAAATAGTGATAGAGTTTCCTAGCAGCAGTAACAGGCTTTTGAGGGATATTTCATCTGTGAGTGAGTGTGTGTGTGTTTGTGTGTGTGCTCCAAAGTAGCTTCACTTCCTAAGAGGTAATTCATGAGAATTACATGTATTATTAGGTGTATTTCCATAATAGAATACTAAACAGTCATGAAAAAGAACAAAGTACAAAGAAAATAAAATTGAAAAAATAAAAAGAATGAAGTGCATCAATGCTTATATGTTTGTACACAAATAAATAATAGCAATAATAGCATATCTGGAGAAGATGTAGAAAATGACATGCTATATCCTATTAACACTGGTCATCTCTGGAAGGTAGAGTTTTGGTGGGGAGGATGTTCCTCTCTACAGTTAGTTACTTCTGTAATGTTTGAATTTTGTATAATTTGGATAATCAGAAAAATAAATAATGAAACTCAAGGGGACTGTCAGCTTTGCCTAAGTGAAGACTGTCTGGTGATCATAAATCAAGAAACATAAAACACATCAGCTTAAGTGTTGAAGCATTTTCTGTCGGTTCAATTAAGAGAGAATGTGCGTTTTATTTTAAGATTGTGAAGCTGAAGAATCCAAGTTATATTTTCTGTTTTATAGACATTGATCATCTTCCAGTGACTTAAGGGAAATTTCACAAAGAAAGGACACTTGTAGAGTGATGGATGTGGGAGAGGAAGGGAAGAGATGATAAGACACAAGGGTGTGTTCCAAGAAATGAGTATACGATTGGACTAGGGTATTGAACAGTTTTGACAAAGGGATCAATAATGATGACAGCAACAAGAGCAATCACTGTTGCTAAACAGTGTGTGAAGCACTTCCCTCATTTAATCTTCACAGCAACTGTCTGTGGACCCTTGACCTCTTTGAGTCTCACATCCTTCTTTGTCAAATGGGTACCTTAGCTATTCAGTGCACAGGCTGGCTGTGAGAACTAGATGACACGATGGGTATGCAACGCTTACCATATATTTGAGACTCAGTAGGACTTGTTAGCTATGGTTATCATCCCCAATTTATGGAGGTGGGAATACAATCTGGAACGTGCCTGAAGTTCAAGAACTAACAAGCGGCAGAGCTGATATCTGAATCTGGGCTTGTCTGTTCCCAAGTCTGGTTCAGTGTTCATGTAAATGGTCTACATTTTGGAGTTCTGTGTTCACTCCCCGAGTATCCCACCAGTTTGGATGCTTGTTTTTAGAGTAGTGATGTACAAGCCTGCCCCAATAAGACCTAGGGTTATAGTAGATATACATATTGGTGATGTGTGCATGATTAGAAACATCAACAAAAACAGATCCCACATTTTCTAAAGTCAAGACCATATTCTATGGGTAGAATTTTTAGGTTGAAGTACGTTTTTATTAGAATGATGCCAACGCATAGAGTGTGCCCATCGGGTTTCAAATGCTAGAAGGAGAGAACAGCATGCTGCCCCTGCAGTGACTCTGGCACCAGAGTGACAGATGGCTCAGTCCAGGCCCCCGACGTCCTGGCAGAGTCTGTTGCTTTCCTGGTGTAGTAACTTTGCCAGTGAAACGGGAACTGCTCCAAGGAAAAGCTTATGAGATGGGGCAGGGCAAGGTGTTGCCTTTGCTGCTGCTGATTTGAAAGGATGAGTCAAGAAAAGTCACCTTGACCAGGGAAGTTATTCTGGGGACCAAAGTGGGAACCGAAGAGACAGAAGCAAAGGGGAAAAGGGTGCCTGTCTTTGGTCAGAGGTCAATGATCCTGAAAGCTGGGCTGCCTGGCCAGGAAGCAGATTTTAAACAGGCAAATCCATTGTCATGTGTGCTTTGATGGAAAATGCAGAGCTCAGACTAGCTGTGTAGGGTGGTGCTGACTGTAGTTCCGCTTGTCCTAAATGAAATTGATTTCCTGCCTTTGCGTGCTAGAGAGAAAGTCCTGGTTAAGTTATTCAAACAGAGAAAAAAAAAATGTCCCCTGAAGGAGCAGGGAGTGAAAATGAGGGTGTGTCGAAAAGGGAGCAAGAATGGGGCTCACAAAGCAGATATTTCAGAATCAGGCCCCTGTACCTGGCCTAGAGCGAGAATCATGATGGGAAGATAAGCTTTACTTGATTGGTTGTAACTCAAAAGCCAGGACAGGTTAGTTTAACCTACTCATCCCTTGTGTCTGGCACCACCATCTGCTCTGAGCCATACTTGCTGTGGGACACAGTGGTTGATATACCACTTGGTACATACCGTACCTGTCTGTCCATAGTTAACAGGATGGAATTTGAGGCAGAAAGCAAATTCTAAAATTCCAGTCACCTATCAGGTGGGCTTCTGTTTGTTTGCTTGTTTTTACCAAATCTCTGGACAAAGGAAATCTTGAACTTGTAAAAATCACAGGAGGATGTTTATCCACTTAACCAACAGGAAGAACCTGGTTCTCTCACCTCCAGGTTGCAGCCTAGAGGAGGGCCCTCAGTGGAGCCCAACTCTGTTGCCATCCTGATCTCAGATGTCCAGCCCCCAGAACTGTGGGAAATAAGTCTCTGTTGTTTATATGCCACCCAGTCTACAATATTCTGTCACAGCAGCCCCAAACTGACTCTTTGTTGTTGTTAATCCTCACCCAAGGCTATTTTCTCATTGATTTTTAGAAAGGGAGGAAGGGAGGGAAATGGGGGTGTGTGGAGAAATAGAGAGAGAAACATCGATATGAGAGAGACACATTTATTGATTGCCTCCTGCACCACCGCACCCCCATCCCTGACCAGGGCTGGGGATGGAACCTGCAACCAGGTACATGCCCCTGACCAGAAATCTAACCCTTTGGTTCAAGGGCTGACACTCTAACCAATGAGCAACAGCATCCAGGGCAAGATACTCTTATTATGCCAACACGTAACGATGAGTGTCTATGCAGGTAGGATAATCAAATTATTTGGGCAGGTTGCCAGCTATTTTTACTTTTCTATATGTTCTAGTCCAGTAATGGCGAACCTATGACACGCGTGTCAGAGGTGACACGCGAACTCATTTTTTTGGTTGATTTTTCTTTGTTAAATGGCATTTAAATATATAAAATAAATATCAAAAATATAAGTCTTTGTTTTCCTATGGTTGCAAATATCAAAAAATTTCTATATGTGACACAGCACCAGAGTTAAGTTAGGGTTTTTCAAAATGCTGACACGCCGAGCTCAAAAGGTTCGCCATCACTGTTCTAGTCATTTTACAGTAAATATGTATTAGCTATATAAGTAAATAAATGAAAACCTCAAAATAACTTGTACTAAGGGGTGCCTATAAAGAACAAAAACAACCATGAGCAGTTGTCCATGTCTCTGGACCTTAAAGAAATCTGAGAAGACCTCATTCCCCTCTCTCTCCATCCCCCCCTTACTCCTCCCCCCCATAGTAACACCCTGTTTCCAGTCAGCTCTCAAAGAGCACACCTATGCAAAACATGAGAGTGGAAAGGATGGTCATGGATCTCACTTTGATTTTATAGGAGGTTTCTGTTCACAAAAGGCATTATGATGAGAATGGTGAGACATGATGAGAATGACCTAACATAAAAGAGGGTCTTAGGGTCTGTTAATCCATGGCATGTTCCAAGAAGTTTGGAATAATGTTTCAGAATGTCTTTTTGCTTCTCCTTTGATGCAGCGGACTAAATCTTTGCTAGAGTGCAGGCCCCGGAGCTGGCTGTCCTTGAGGGGAACGGACTGTGCCAGAGGCCAGTGGGAGCATTTTGCTTAGACATCTTAACACAACTTTACAATTATTTGCTAGGTAGCATCCTTGAGTAACATATAATATGACTGTCTCCCAGCACTGAGTAAGGAACTAGGCAGGCTTGCTGGCAGCATGGTCCAAACCACACAGAGCTTGTGAGGGGACCCTGTGTGCAAGATCAGTATGTGTCTGTGTACTGCATATACGGTACTCTTGACTTCATATAAAAAGAGTACTTTCATATCAAAAGACAGATAGCACTAGTGTTTGTCTTTATTAATTGTGTCTTATAAACTTTTTGATTTTGTGGTAACTTGAAGCATCAAAAGATATTGATAGAAACAAGATTTCTTATACCATCTAAGAAACCTAATCTGTGGCAAATTAAACTAGTTATTTCTCTCTGAGACTTTTCTGAATATTACAGATGTATAATTTCACTTGAAATGAAACAAAAAACCATTTTCTAGAACTTCTCAAATTCTAGGTTTTCTGGCTGCTTTGGTCTTATTTCTTTTAGGAAAATAAGATCACCATTGCTGGAAATGAACAAATAGATGAATCCATTAAAAATCTTTCAGTCTGACTGGCATGGCTCAGTGGATGAACATTGACCTATGAACCAAGAGGTCATGGTTCAATTCCCAGTCAGGGCACAAGCCCAGGTTGCCAGCTCAATCCCCAGTAGGGGGTGTGCAGGAGGCAGCCGATTAATCATTCTCTCTCATCATTGAAGTTTCTTTCTCTCTCTCCCTCTCCCTTCCTCTCTGAAATCAATAAAAAATATATATTAAAAAAATCTTCCATGAAGCAGAGTGACATTGTTTCTCTATTACAAACAAATAACTAGGTACAGCACAAATCACCGTGCTTTTTGCCTCGCTCGCCAGTGGTGTGAAGGCACCATCCCTCGTCCGCTCTCTCAGGTAGCAGCTTGAATCTTTCCATTCTTATTAAGACACAGAGAAAGGCTTCACTTTGGAAGATTCTGAGAGAATCACTGTTGAAGAGCTGAGTTTGAAGAGCTTTGGAGACCAAGGATGTCATCAATGTCAGCCAATGGAAAACTTATTTGATCCTCTAGAAATATGTATTTATTCTCTTTTGACTCTTCTTCTCCAGTGGGTCATTTGTAGCAAAAGACAAATTCGTGGGCGTCTAAGAGAACAGAGAACAAGGAAGGGTACTAATCCATGCATTAATGCATTGCTTTCATCTGGCTCTGCAAACGACTTACCATTCCACTCGATTTTTCCTCTGGGAAATTGGAAAAATGCTTCCGCTGGCCTCTGGCACAACCCTCTGGCCTCTGGGTCCCTTCAAGGACAAGCATCTCAGGGACACACCTGCACTCTAGCAAAACTGTGTTCACCGGAACAAAGGGGAGGCGGAAAGACATTCGGGAACATTCCAAACTGCTTGCAGCACGCCATGTGTTAACAGACCCTCTTGTATGTTAGATCATTCTAATCAGCATGCCTGCCAATGCCTTTTGTGAACAGGAACCTTGGTAACTTTAGCAAGGGGAAGTAATGACATCAACAGCTTTTACTAGACCTCAAAATATATAATTGTTAGCAGCATGACAATTCTTTATATCAGTAACAAAATGGATATTTTTTGGTAAATAAATACAGGAAACTGCTTTTACATTTATGGGCAAAACAAGAATTAAAGCAATCAGAGATATGCCAAACATTTTCCTGGAAGATGGATTTTTAGTTGTATGGACAAAGGTCATGCAAACAAAGCAAAATGAACATAATATTAAGCAAAGCAAATTTCTAGTGGAAGGAGTTGTCAAGAAGGGTCTGAGGTTTTTACCCTACTTACAAGCTAACAAGTTTGCCTGACACAATTTCATGGACGCTGCCAGAAATTCCTGGGTCAGAAATATTACTTAGAGCTAAAGCAGTAGTCGGAGTATCTGCACTTTTGTGCTGATTCTTTGAGGCCCTGTTCCTATAGGGTGATGCAAAGAAGCCAGGGTTCAGAGCTAATCTGTCTTACTTCCCGCTGATCTACACTACAGTAATCTGATGAGAGAGACCTAAGGAATTAATCATGTTCACGCTCTTGGAATATCTAAAGCAGCTACCTGTCAGTGCACAGCCTAAGTTGGGGGATAGTAATCTGCCATGGATGTGCATTCAGTATCTCCGCATTGGCCAATAGCAAAGAAGCCAGGGTTCAGAGCTAATCTGTCTTACTTCCCGCTGATCTACACTACAGTAATCTGATGAGAGAGACCTAAGGAATTAATCATGTTCACGCTCTTGGAATATCTAAAGCAGCTACCTGTCAGTGCACAGCCTAAGTTGGGGGGTAGTAATCTGCCATGGATGTGCATTCAGTACCTCCGAATTGGCCAATAAAATCATATGGGTTTCAAGTGTACATTTCTATGAAACATGATCTGTACATTGCATTGTGTGCCCACCACCCAATATCAAACCATCTTCCATCACCATATGTTTGATCCTCTTTACTCTCCCATTTCCCACATCCTCTGGTAACCACCATACTGTTGTCTGTGTCTATGAGTTTCAGTTTTATATCCCACATATGAATGAAATCATATGGTTCTTAGCTTTTTCTGTCTGACTTATTTCGCTTAGCATAATATTCTCAAGGTCCATCCATGTAACAAATGGCAATATTTATCTTTTGTTATAACGGAGTAGTATTCCATTGTATATATGTACCACATCTTCTTTATATCTTGGCCATGGTGAATAATGCTGCAATAAACAGGGCACATCTATTTTTGCAAATAGATGTTTTGAAGTTTGCTGGGTCATATGGTAACTCTACTCTTAGTTTTTTTAGGAACAGCCAGACTATTTCCATAGTGGCTGTACCAGTTTACATTCCCACCAGCAGTGAACGAGGATTCCCTTTTCTCTACAACCTCTCCAATATTGTTATTACTTGTCTTTTTTATAATAGTCAATTTAACAGGTGTAAGGTGGTAATTCACTGTTAGTGGTTTTTTTAAATCCTCACCTGAGGATATTTTTTTTCATTGATTTTCAGAGTGGAAGGGAGGAGGAGGGGGCGGGGAGAGAGAAATAGAGAGACATCGACGTTAAGAGAGACACATCAATTAGTTGCCTTCTGCACTTGCCCCAACCAGGGCCAGGATCGAACCCACGACCCTCTGACCCACGGGCTGATGCTGTAACCACTGAGCAACCGGCCAGGGCTCATTGTAGTTTTGATTTGCATTTCCCTAATAGCTGGTGAAGTTGAACATCTTTTCATATATCTGTTGGTTGTTTCTATGTCTTCTTGGGAGAAGTGTCTATTCAGGTCCTCTGCCCACTTTTTAATTAGATTATTTGTTTGTTTGGTGTTGAGTTTTATGGGTTCTTTATATATTTTGGGTATTAATCCCTTGTCAAAGCTGTTGTTTGCAAATATCATCTCCCAGTCAATTGGTTGCCTTTTTGTTTTGTTGTCAGTAACAAGATTTGAAAATGGTACAATTAAGTCAGTCAACTGGCTGTTATAGAGAAGTCAACTAGCCAGTTTTGGTTTCATGGAATGAAGTGATTTGAATCATGGTTTGCTCAGTTACAACCTCCCCAAGATGAAAGCCAATAGAGGGAATTAAATAGTGATCCCAAACCTTTACTCTCTTGGCGGTTGCATTGCCCAGGGCAGTACTATCCCTTTTAGAACTCCCCTGATTTCTTTGATGAGAGAGATTTATTGTCAGAGGATGAGGCTGAATCAAATTTTTGGAAAATATTTATTATCTCGCTTTGTTAAAATCTGAAATTATAGATCCAAAATTGTATTTGTTCAAATATGTTATACTCTCTAAACCTAAGAAATACATTAGTTTGTAGTAAATTCCAGAAGTAACATTTAAAGTCAGGGAATTAAATGAAATGGATAGTGACATTTACATCCATGCTGGGAAGCTGGAAGAATGACAATAGAAAAGGCTGGGTACAGATTTCCTGGAAGGTACCTGGAGCATCACAGTGAGCACTCTTCAGCAATGGAAGGTGGTCATAGACTATAATGTACAGCAAATGAACAGAATTTATAACATGGGCCTGGCTGATGCTCTCTTTTCTCTGCCTTCACAACGGTATATCTTCTTTCTGCAAGGCACTGCTTGCTCACTCCAAGTTTTCAACCTTGATGAGATTCAGGTTAAAGTGGCCCATCCAGTCCAGCATTATGCATTCACACAGCTGACCAGTGAAGGGACCATTTCTGCTGCCACCAACACACTTTTCTCAGAAGAGTTCTTTGGGCTGGGAACATGGCTGAAAATGACCCCCCAAAAAAGCTTTTGTGCATTTTGTGGCTTAGAGGTGGGACCTACATGCCAAGTGCAAGCCTTTGACTGTAAGAGGCCAGATTCCTCATTGAGTCCTAAGCAGTCTCTCAAGGGGGTTTACCCAGGTGTTTGGGGGATTGTGCTGATTCACTATAAAGAGGCAGAGAGTCTGAGAGCCATCCTTGTTTCAACATCTGCCTTCCTGTGTGGTCCAAGTGTACTCGTCTGTTCATTTTTCCATCTTCACTTGTGCTTCCTGGAATTTGAGTTCTGATACTTGCTTGGTTAACTCCCTGTTTACTGATCAGGACAGCGTTCTAGAAATGTGTTACATGCTTCAACTTTATCTGTGGTTCTGATTCTAAATATTAATTATCAATAATAATTAGAAATTAAGTAAATCTGCTTTGAACACTACAATTCTTTAATACAATTTAATACACTTATTAGCATTCCTAGAAATCTTTTAAACACATAATAATTGGTAGTATTCTTTCAAGTCTATAGCATAGGGTAACATATAGACCTAGAAATGTCCAGCCTCTTCCATGGCCACCAGGCCCCCACATTCTGTTTTTCAGCTGTGATGATCTCCTTTAAGCTCCTCAAACAGGTTTTATTTCATCCATCTTAGAGGTTTCTTCCTGTCAAAAACCATCTACCCATCTTTCAGATCTGATTTTTCACATGGCCCATACTGTCCCCATCATAGATTTGTATCACTGTGTATTATGATAGTTTGATTTATTTTCTTCCTCCCTTATGCTTCATAAGCTCCATGAGGACACTGCCCACTTTCATTTTATTCTTTGCATTATGCCTCCTATCACAGCTAATGCTCATCATTGGTAAGTATCATTACATATTGGGAGATAGGATGAATGTTTGAGAAGACCTGTGTTTGAGCCCAGGTCTCCCTACTTGTTAACTCTGTCAGTGAGTTTCCTCATCAGTAATAGTGTTGAAAATATACCTTGCTCTGAGGACCACATGAGATCACACTTGTAATCTCTAAAGATGTTATTACTCAGTCCTCTTGTGTTTGCATTCATTTGCAATGTTAATTTGTACTGCATTTTAGCACTTGTTTGAAATTATTTCATGTGTAAATGTTTTCCCCCCTAAGGAAACTATAAGTAATAGATAATTTCATTTATTATTTTTATATAAAATGTCACCATCCAAAATTAATAGGCATGTCATAAAACAGGACCAAGTGAATGGAAGCTAAGAGATAAAGGATGGTACAAATAGACTCATAAATGATCCAGGTATTTGAATTGCCAGAGAGTCTCTAGTCTTTAAATAATGATAATGGATACATTCATAAAGATGGGGGAAATCTTGAAGCTATAGGTAGAAAGTTGGAAAATATGAAAAAAATCAAATAAAAATTTTAGAACTTGAAATGATAACTGAAATTAAAAATGTAGGGATTTAATAACTGATTAAACACGCAGAAGAACTGATTAGTGAACTAGAGGATAGTTTTTAGAAAATATTCATATTGAAGCATCCTGGAAAAATTAAGGACAAATGGGATGTGGTGAAAAGATCTAACATATCAGAGCCCCATAAAAGAAGAAAGAATGAGAAATAACCAAATTTAAAGAGATAATGGTTAAGAATATTCTAAACCTGATTACAAATATGAAGACAGATTAAAGTTCACAAATCCCATATGGAAGAAAAATCAAAGAAAAGCATACATAGGCACATCAGAATACAGCTGCTTTAAGAAAAAATAAATTCTTAACAGCATCTAATCCCAAGAAAACAAAGACACATTATCAAAGGAATGTAAGAAGACTTAAAGAAGTCTTCTCAGCAGAAATTATTAAAGCTTGACAACAGCAGATATAATTTAAAAGTCCTAAAAAATGGTTGCTGACCCATAAGTACATTTTTAAAAAATGATGGTGAAATAAACCACAACAAATAATTTTGAGGGAATGTGTCATCAACAGCCACATACTAAAAGAAATATCAAATAAGTCCTTCATCAGAAGGAAAATGATCCCAGCTGAAATCATGGCAATGCAGGAAGGGATGAAAAACAATGGAACAAGTAACTATATGAATAAATCTATATGAATATTGACATTTTAAAACAATTAAAATGGTTCTAGGTGCTTTCAAATAAATGTAGAATTTATATATATGAAAACTACATCATTTTAGGAGTGAGGAAAATGGAGTTAAGAAAAGTGGAAAGTACAAATTTAAGATAGACTCCAATAAGCAAAAGATGCCTTTTGTGATAATTAAGGTAAACACGAACAATATAAACATATATCATTACAAAGTGAATAACAATTAAACAAAGAAAGCAATACTTTATTAATTTAAAAGATGTAAGAAATTAAAACAGAGTTTCAGAGAAGCATTGTGTGTAATAGCCCCAAGCAACTCAAATGCCCATCCATGGGATAAGATAAGTAAATTTGCATATATTTCCACAAGCGAGCTATGAACAATGAAAACTTCTGTGATACCATAGTTAAATCTCCCGAACTATTGAGTGAAAGAAGTCAGACATATACGTATATGAGCCCCTCGAATGACTCCACTTATTTCAAGTTCAAAACCAGTGGAAACTAATCGATGGTGATAGAAGTTAGACGAGCATTACCTTCAAAGTGGTAGTTACCGGGATGTGACACAAAGGAAATGCCTGGGATGCAGGCAGTATTTCATATCTTGATCTGTGTGGTAGTTGGCTGGGTGTGTTTCCTTCTGTAAAAATTCTTTGAGCTGTATACTTAAGATTTTTGTATTTTTTGGATGTATGTTGTACTTATAAAAAAATGCAGGTTATCCTTTCTATGTTAGTCATGCCTGCAGGGATAGGCTTACTAATCTCTATTTGTAATGGAAAGTGGTTTAGCATTTCTATAAATAAATAAATGGGCTTGGTTAACGTATGGTAGTAGGATTTGTGTCATTTTAAGATATGACTAAATCCAGTTCATTAGAATATTCATCAAAGAAATAAGCAGAAATATTTAATGCAGTGCACATAGTTTCTCCAATAATAAAAGGAGCAATTTATGGGTTTGGTTTTTTTTTAGCACATGAATTGTTCACTTGTTTCCCATATATCTGCCAAATTTATTTGATTACTTCAAACTTATGCAGGGTTGCTTCAAGTTTATTTATTTTATAATGCCTATAGGAAAATGCAATAATCACAACTCAACTCTAAAATGATGGTTTTTGTCATCTGTGGGTTAGTGGCTGGCCATCATTTTGCCTCCGTGTCAGGGCATGCACGGGTCCCCGTATCCGAGCTCTGTGTCACAGTGACCCAGAGGACCAGATGTCTTCACTCTTGCATAAGCTGCACTCTGGCTGAGCACCTGCTACTGTCATTTTGTTCAGGGAAGTTGGCCATCCAGATAATTAATTATGTAATTGGTAATGTGAATACTGCTTTCTATAGAAAGTGATAGGAAGAAGTGAAAAGGGAGGGAGCAAAGTTTTGGTTGACTTTAGGAGGGAAGAAACTCCCAAAACGCATTTTTCCTTAGAGCATAAATCATCTCCCACCCACAATCTGCTTAGTTACCGCCCCCCTTTATTCTAGAACTCCCATCTAATTTAGACTTGATGGATTTTGTGGAAATCTCCTCTAATCAGGATGGTTTCTCTGATTTACAATTCTGGCTGTTGCAGGCTTTGCTCCAAGATTCCAAGAGAGACAAGACTGCATATATCAGAAAAAGGAGGGTGTGTCTCTATTAAATGAAATCTTTACTCCTTCTACACTCCGTTATAAGAAAAGACTGTGTAGTCAAATATGAAATCTCCAAGATTATTTTTTTGCTGCTTTTTTGGCATGGATCAATTTAGCAGCTACCTCGATGCCCGAATGTATATTTATCTTACAATTCTAAGTTTTGGGTTTTAGTAAACATTTTTTTCTAGATGAGTGTTAAAATAACATGTAACAGAGAATATTACAGAATAGTCATTGAGCCACAAAATTCAGCATAAATGAAATATGGTTCACAATTCTCCTCCATCCTTTAGACAGATACACACAGCAGTGGCATAGGGAAATTATTTTCTTAGATATAATACTGTGGTCAAAAAACATATAACCCAGCTGGCATGGCTAAGTGGTTGAGCATTGACCTATGAACCAGGAGGTCAGGGTTCGAATCCTGGTCAGGGCACATGCCTGGGTTGTGGGTTCAATCCCCAGTAGGGCATGTGCACGAGGCAGCCAATCAATGATTCATCATTGATGTTTCTTTTTTAAAAATATATTCCATTGATTTTTTTATAGAGAGGAAGGGAGAGGGATAGAGAGTTACTAACATCGATGAGAAACATTGATCAGCTGCCTCCTGCACACCCCCGGGGATGTGCTGCCCACAACCAAGGTACATGCCATTGACCAGAATCAAACCTGCGACCCTTCAGTCTGTAGGCCGATGCTCTATCCACTGAGCCAAACCGGCTAGGGCTCATCATTGATGTTTCTATCTCTGTCTCCCTCCCCCTTCCCCTCTAAAGTCAATAAAAATATATATTAAAAAAAAACACATCTCAACATCTCATCACAAGCAACACCTCATTGCCTTTGTTAATGAAACTGAAATTGAGCTGTAGGATAAAGATCTCCGTCTCTGTTGTAAGGCTAAACCTGCTGCACACTCTTCTTCACCGAGAAGACTATCAATAGAGCTGCCTTAAGCTTCCTTCTGTTCCCTGAGATGTAATTAGACACACAAGTGGAGGAGCCTAAAATTGAGCTTTAATGCATCAGAGGCAACTTTTAAAACCAGCTTCTCCTTCTTTTCCTCCAAGGGCTAATTTCAGTGTTCTCTATTATGGGGTAGAAATTCAGCTCATGAGCTAGTTAAATTCACATGCAAAAAAATAAAGCTGCATTTTTGCATGTCTCTCTTGTGACTTTAAATTTCAGACCTTTGTACTTGGTAAGGAAGAGAGGCCACAGAAGAAAAGAAAGGGAAATATGGTTAATGTTTTTGAAAATCAAGTAATCACAATAAGCTAATAACAACACTATGATCATCAGCATTTTGTACTCAGAGATTAAGTAACTTGCTGGAGGTCCCACCGCTAATAGGAGGTAAAGTCTGCCTGCAAACCCAGGAAGATGAGCAGCAGGCTGCCTCCTCAGGACCCCAAACTGTCCTGCTTCTGTAGGAGAAAAAGGAAATGGATAGAGTCAAGGGTAATTTTAAAAATATAAGGAGAACTCACATTTTTGGAAATAGAGAGAAAGAACTTAAAGATGAAGGAAAAAATGGGAAGGGCCATGGAGAACTAATGAATGAGGTTCCCCAGAGGCAGGAAAGGAAAGAAATAGAAGCTGGTGAGAAGCCAAGGCATCTCTTCCCCTGGGACAGAAAAAAAGAAAACAAAAAACATGTGTGAAGACAAAAGTGCTTGGAATGATGAGAAATCATCATGTAAGGGCCTTTTTTGGTTTGTTTGTTAATCCTCATCCAAGGATATGTTTCCCATTGATCTTTAGAAAGAGTGGAAGAGAGAGGGAGAGATACAGAGAGAGAAACATCAATGTGAGAGACACATTGATTGGTTGCCTCCTGCACCCTCCCCGAGAACGGCCAGGGAACCTGCAATCAAGGTACGTGCCCTTGACTGGAATTGAACCCGGGACCCTTCAGTCCATGGGCGGATGCTCCCAGTGGTTGGCAAACTCCTTAGTCAACAGAGCCAAATATCAACAGTACAATGATTGAAATTTCTTTTGAGAGCCAAATTTTTTAAACTTAAACTATATAGGTAGGTACATTGTTATTAACTTAATTAGGGTACTCCTAAGGCTTAGGAAGAGCCACACTCAAGGGGCCAAAGAGCCGCATGTGGCTCTCGAGCCGCAGTTTGCTGACCACTGCTCTAGCCACTGAGCCAAACTAGGTAGGGCATGTAAGAGCCTTCCTTAAAAGGCTTCCACTTTTGGAATAAGAAGGGAACGTGCACTTTCTGAGAGGGAGGTAAAGGGTGACAGAGCTGGAACAAAAATATGTGGATGGGGGATGGGTGGGGGGAATAAAGTCCTATGTGACATGCTTGTGAAAAGCTGCATTTTTGTGGGTATATATTGCTATTTTTAAAAGTCTGACATCTTAGTAATTTACTTTTTTTTTCCTGCAAAAAGCTTTATTGTTTCTATTTGGTCCAATGCATGGGAGAGGGCTTCAGGGTGGTTAAAAGAATGGCCAGTAGTTTCTGGGAGAGGCTCAGGCAAAAGGACACCAGGGCATGGGAGAGGGTGGTTAAAAGAATGGCCAGTAGTTTCTGGGAGAGGCTCAGGCAAAAGGCAGACACCAGGGGAGGCAGAGGGGCCCCTCACAGGCCTCCGGGCTCCACAGGCTCCTAGCCCTGCTGGAGGCTGAGCCTTTCCTAGGGCCACTCGCCCGCCCAGCCTGGGGCCGCAGCCTGCGGAGGGAGCCAGGTGTGGCCCATCTTCTTGATGAGCTTCCCCTCCTCACCCGGAAGTGGCTCTGCAGGACTTCAAAGCTGAGCGTCTGCGGGGGGCAGAACCAGGACACAAGGTCTAAGAGGGCCTGCAGGTCCACAGGGGCTTGGGTCAGGTTCCTCCCCAAGGCCAGGGCGGCCTCCCTGGCGCCCTGAGTTCTGCCCACTCATCTGGGGAGGCCTCAGCGTGTCTTGGGGGAGAGTGCGGCCACCGCGCTGGGTTTGCAACTTAAAGAGACGCTTGGAGTCCTCGTGCTTCTCCGCCATCTCGCCCAGAGAGAGGTAGGTGTGGGCGGCCCGCAGAGGCAGGGGGCCAGGCCTCCACCTCAGTGGAATAATTCTGACGAATTTGGGAGCTCATGGTTGTTCGGCAATAAATAAAATTAAGTCAAGAGTTAAGGTAGAAAATAAATCAGTGTGTTGGCTGGTCTTGGAGGTGTTTCTGAAGGTGGGGAAGAGTCTGTTCTGTCCAAACACGGTTGAAGCGAGAGACAGATCCAGGACTGACCAGGGCATTGTTCGGCAATAAATAAAATTAAGTCAAGAGTTAAGGAGTTAAGGTAGAAAAGAATTCGGTGTGTTGGCTTGTCTTGGAGGTGGTTCTGAAGGTGGGGAAGAGTTTGTTCTGTCCAAACACGTTGAAGCAAGAGACAGATCCAGGACTGACCAAGGCTCTCAGTAATTTACATGTTTAGATTAAGTTAAATGATGGGGTTATTATTAAGTGTGTATGCAAAGGTAAAAATGTGCCAAGTGAGAGCTGAGGTGTGCTGTGAGTATTGGATTCCTAACACTTTGATTTTAAAAAAGGAATGTTAATAACTTTTTTATATTGAATACATATTGAAATTATAGTATGTCTGATGGATTCAATAAAATATATTGTAAAAATTTTAAAAAATGATACGCAGTCCGTAGTTTTCGACACATCCCAGCCTGTATGAGTTTAAGCAGCCATATTAGGGAGCTAGACAGCTTCTGTTGAAAAACAAATTTTATTTTAGTGAGAATTTCTAAACAAAGGAAATATGACAGTATCCAAATCGATACTGGTAGTTGTAAATCAGAATCTCCGTCTCTACACAAGGAAACTAAAGAAGAGGACAAGTCAGAAATGTTTTCTTTAAACAAGAACATCTCACTCTCATTATAAAGATTTCAGTCTCAAATCTCTTTCCCCAATCCCAAGTAAAAGTCTTCAAAAGATTTCTTTAAAATTATAAGAAAAGCCCTGGCTGGTGTGGCTTGGTTGGTTGGGCATTGTCTCGAGTACCGAAGGGTTGCCGGTTGATTCCTGGTCAGGGCACATGCCCGGCTTTCAGGCTTAATCCCTGGTGGGGGGTCAGCAGGAGGCAGCTGATAGATGTTTAGCTCTCATGTCAATGTTTCTCTCTCTCCTTCTCCTTTCCTCTCTCTCTCTCAAATCAATAAAATATCTTTAAAAAATAAAAATAATAAAATTAGTCAAAAGAAAGGATTATTTGAAGCTGAATGAGTTAGAGGAAAATGTTTGAATTGACATAACATTATCACCTCAACATTCTACTTACAGGGACAGTTCAGAATTTTTAACTGAGGCTTAAAATATTTGGCACAAAATAACTACATGTTCATGCATGAATGCTTGTTGCACTTTGTCCTCTAAGGCTGCATTTAAAAACATATCTGAAGTGATGTTTTATTTAAAAATTCTCACTATGTATTATCTTTATCTTATATTAGTGTCCATCTTACTATTTTATAATAGCACTTTTTTGTATTCATTTAATCCTCCAATAGTTAATCAGAATGCGATTAATATTTATATATGCATTCATTTACATTTTTACTTATTTTTTAAATTTAAAATCTATTATATTTTTAGTTCCATTTCAGTCTTAAATATACTCTGAATACTGAATACTTTTAAAATGAAATACAGGTTTTGGCATAGTATTTCAAAATTATAATTAATTTATAATTACTGAAATGCTAGTTTATCATTTTACTGCAGTAATGTAATCAGAGCAGTTGGAGAGACTAGCACTAAAACGACTGATTGTGATTTTCTGTCTCTGCTTGAAGTTGATTAAAGACCAAGGAATCTAATAAACTGAGGGCAGAGGGAGGGGCATTGAGGCTGGGATCTAGTTAAAACATGCTATCACTCTCAGCTGGTGAATCAGCCAAGAGCCAGATGGAGGAATGAGGAACACGTTGGAAACTTGATGTGAAAAGTGGTTTGTGACAGAATTAAATGCTTAAAAAATGATGGCGGAGGTTGAAGGGATGTATATTAATCAGGGTCTCTATGAAAGGCTCCCAGAATAAAATAGCTAAACTGGCCTGTATGTGAAGCAATCATCCTCTACCATGATCAGGAAGCTGATGGACCAGGATGGGCCCCTAGAACTGGGGACATCAGGGCAACTTGCTGTAGCTGCAGCCTAGGATCAGCAAGTGCCTGTCCCTACTGATCAACTGCCTCATGACTGCCCCGTGACTGGATAAGACACAGGAGAGTGGCCGGAGGCTGGAAAAAGGGGCATCCCTGGGTCTGTTCTGTCCAAACACTGTTGAAGCAAGAGACAGATCCGGTGCTGGAACAGGGATTCCAGTTGCCACAGCCACTACCAATTGCTTTCAACACCCACAAAGAAAATGACTGGACATGACTAAGCCCTTGCAGAAACACCTGTGTCTTCATGTCTTTGAAGCACAGGATCATGGCCTCTAGCTCACTTCTGCTTCATAATCTTACATGAATGGATCAAAGAGGCAGAACCAAAATCACATCCAGAACTCGGCTGCGAGTATGGGAAATCTTATTTTTAGTTTTGAACTGTCTATAATTCCAGAAGACACAACTAGCAAGAAGCACAGTAGAGCAAACCAGTCATAATCACTAAACTGGATGATAAAACTTCACCATAATGAGTTCATGTTAAATGTGGATTGGCATGACATAATGGGAAGTTACAAAAAGTGATCTATGTCCACTTATATACAGTATCTAAAGTAATCAGACTCACAGAAACAGAAAGTAGAATGGTAGTTGCCATGGTGGAGGGGCGGGGACAGTGGGGAGCTGTTCAGTGGTATAGAGTTTCAGTCCTGCAAGATGAGTTCTGGAGACTTGCTGTACTGCACTGTGCTTCTAATTAATACTGTAATACACACTTAAAAGTTGTTAAGAGAGTAGAATTTATGTTTTGTGTTCTTACCACAATAAAACACAACAAACATTTTCAAAAAGGAAAAAGAGACTTATATAGTTCAAGAACTTTGCAGTTTCCTCCAAATCTGGGTATTGATGGTCATTACTTGATATGGTGTATGCCAGTTTTCCTCACCTAAAACTCAGATGTCAAATGTATTGGATTTATCTTGTGATCATTTGTTAACCAGGGAACTTATATGCATATATGCATAGCCCATGGACATGTCATAGACAGTAGTGTGGTGAAGGCCTGGGAGGGCGGATGCAGGATGGAGGGGGGCAATGGGAAAAAAGGGGAGACATCTGTAATACTTTCAACAATAAAGTTAAATTTTAAAAAAGGATAAAATCACCTAAAATCAATATCTATCTATAAAAGGCAATATTGGATTATCTCATCGTTTTAAACGGTAATTGTCCTCAAATTCAATTAGAATCCCTTCCCTAGAAGTTCTGGTTGGAAAAACACTCTGAGTGCTAGTATCATAAATATTTTACCTAAACAGTTCCGCTTATACAGAATTTAAAAGATTGAGATAATATTTCCAAAATAAGTCACCCTACTAGACAGATACAGCACAAGAGTCTTTAAACTATTTGCAAGATCACTAATCCATTGTGAAATTTGCCATCCTCTTCTTTGTGTTTTACAAACATGTTTGAAAATTTAAATTACACAGAGTGAGGAATGGCTACAACAGAAAAGCCATATTTGATCTTTGTACATAGATACTTATTGTATGTGTAAAGGGACACCTATAGCATAAAATTAGAACCCTTTTGGAGATTAGAAATGGCTATAATTCCTGCAATCTGCTGCCAGCTCCAGGAAAATAAAAGTCCTTATAAGTTTCATATCAAGAATTGTTTTAGTATTTTGTGGGTTTGTTGTCTGTAGGCTTGTGGGTTAATTTTTGAAGCGAGAATAAGGGTAAACAATTTTGTTCATTGTATTGTGAAATTTAACAAATATCAAGGACTTTAGTTACTCTGACGTTCATAAACCTTGCTTAAATTTCTTAGAATTATTTGTTTTCAATTTGTGATTGATTTCTTGGTAATTTCCAATTTTTTCTAAAGTCTCATTTCCGGTTCCCAAATATAGTAGTGGCATCTTTCAAAAAGTCAAATGGAAATGAAGTGATCTATTATTGCCTATGTTCCGAATCAGTTTTTTACCAGGTCAAAAATATGAAATTCTATTGCATTGTCTCATTCAGTCCAAGTTTCTGCTTTTTCCACGGATTCATTTAATGGCTTTTAAAGAGGAAGGTTATCCTCCTACCCGTCGCTGGGATAAAAGTTCTTAGCGTACTACAAAGGAGAAATAACTCCCCAGCTGTTCCCTGACCTCACCCCCTCAGAAGTTGGGTTTCTAAACAGAAGGTGTTTCAGTATGAAGACATACATTTTGTACGTGTTTCTTATCTCAGCAAAAACTGACTGCAAAGGTCAACTTCAGGGTGATCTCTTCAAATCCACTGGATTCCCTCACCCTCATGTCTGTTTCATTCTTCTTTATAGATAATTTGATAATTTCCAGAGCTGAGCCAGACAATACAGAGACTCTGTTTGAATCACAGGCCACCTCTTGGAAAGAAAATGAAAAATTCTGTTCACTGTATGGCATCCAGATATCTGGGTGTGTGATATGGGGAAGCAGTCCATCTGGATGGTGCTCTCTGTGCCAGGACTGTGGGTGGCAGCAGAGGCAGAGAGAGAAGAACCAGGATACGAGGTCAGGGATGAGAGGTGGGGCATATGAGGAGGAGGGAGGCAGCGCATGGCCAGTTATTCAGTCTAATAATTGGGTTTTGCTTTGCTGAAGTGCAGGCTAGATGCCTGCAATGTTATCAAGCACACACGAAGGATTTTCAACTCTTTTTTTAACAAATGAAAAGTCAAGAAACTACTTTATCGTCAGTTTTGTTCGGTATTTCTTAAGAGTCTTCATATTTTCCTCAAAGATCAGCCAAAAGGTAAATTTGGTAATTTTTGTCTTCAGGGAATTGGCCCACTTCAGCTAAGTTATCAAATGTGTGGGGCATAGGGTTGTTCATAGCATTCCTTTACTATCCTTTAAAAAAAATGTATTAACAGCAAAGGCAGTGAGGCAAGATGGTGGCCACCAAGAGGAAATGACCTGGAGCCTTGGGGTGGGGTTCAAAGGAAGAAGCTGGAAAGGAACAAAAAAAGATGACAGGCCACAGCTAAGCAGCTGGACTTGGCAGAGGAGGTGGAGGGAGAAGACAGAGACTGCACCCCAGGCCCCATTTGCAAGGGCAAGTGCAAAAAGAAGGAATGGATTCTCCTCTTTTTTTTCCCCAGAGGAATACATTTCAGAACAAGACGTTTAATGCAAGACTTAAGAATGTGGATGCCTCAATCTAAAGCAGATACTAAAATGGATCGTAAAGATAAGTTATTTGTGATTAATGAGGCCTGTGAAATGTGAAACTACATTAAATGTTTCTATTTTGAAGCTAAGAAGAAACAAAGATCTCTATATGTGGTTTTCAAATTCACCTCATAGACCATCTGTTAAGTTTCTAGTTCAAAACATCCATACCCTCACTGAACTAAAGATGACTGGAAACTGTTTGAAAGGTTCTCAGCCCCTTTAGTCTTTTGACCTTGCTTTTGATGAATTACCGCAATAAGCTTTGATAAAAGAACTCTTAAGTCAGACCTTCAGTACACCCACCGCACTGTCATCCCCAAAGCCAGTCATTTGCAAGCCACGTGTTTACTTTCACTGTTTTGAATAATAGGATGTCATTTCAGAACTTTCTGATCATAGGAGAAAATGCTGCTCTTATAGAAATAGGGTTTCATTTTGTCTTAAATCTCATAAAGATTTTCCAGGGAAGTTTTGGAGTACCAGCTTTATATGAAAATCCTCACTACCAGTCACCAAACATCCATCGGTGTGGCATAAGACCCATCACAGCTGCAAAATACAAAGAGAAACAGCAGGTTAAAGAGGCATAGAAACTGAGGGAGAAAGAACCAAAGATGATTCTTCCATATGAACCCACTGCAGATGTTTTTGTTACACCAGCTAAGGAACAACAGATAAAAGTACAGTGGGTAAAACCAGAGCCAAAAGTTGATTGGAAAGCAAGAAAGAAAGGGTTTTCAAAAGGCAAAGAGAGATGAAACAGAAGCTGAACAGTGGGAATGCAAAATGAATCCCTGGATAACTAATTTTTCATTTATCTTACATTTATTTTCTATTCAATGTATAAATAGTTTTATTGTTCAGGACTCTCATACATGTAGTTAGTGTAGCAGTTAAAAGAAAGAAAAAATTAAAATCTCATGGCTTCCAAAAAAATAAACCTTTACTGAGGAATAATCGACAAATGTAATTGTATATATTTCAGGTGTATATTATCCTTTTAATGTCTACTCAGTAATGATGATCCCTCTTTAATTTCTGATGTTGGCAATGTGTGTCTTCTCTCTTTTTTTCTTAGACTGTCTACAGGTTTATCATTTTAGTTGATTTTTTACAAAGAGCAAGTTTTTGTTTTTATTAATTTTTCTCTGTTGTTTTTCTGCTTTGAATTTCACTGGTTTCTGTCCATATTTTTATTACTTCTTTTCTTGCTTTAAAATTAAAATTTTCTTCTCTAGTTTCCTAAAGTGGAAAATTAGGTTACTGATTTTATCTTTCTTCTTTCTTAGTGCATATGTCCAATGTTATCAACTTTCCTCTAAGCACTGCTTTAACTGCATCTTCCAAATTTTGATAAGTTGAGTTTTCATTGGATTAAAATATTTTATACTTTTAAAACTTCTTTGGCCCACCCTAGTTAAAGTTATAAACTTTAAAATTTAATACTCCTCATCTCTTTCCTTGCTTTACTTTTTCTCCCCTCTCCACTACTTGTAACCTGCTAATATACCATGTAATTTTTTATTATGCATTTTCTTTGTCTCTCTGTTAGTATTTGATTTCCACAAAGGCAGATTTCAGGAAGCTTTCTCAGTTTTGTTTAACGATGTAGTTCAAGTATCTAAGCCTGTGCCAGTTATACAATAACACTTAATACATGTTTGTGACCGAAGTAGAGGAATTTTAGTACAAGCTTGACATATATAATGGGAGAGGAAGAAACGGTGCCTTTGACCAGGATTTATTTAGCGTTGGATATTGCAATTTTTAAATCTTTATTGTTGAAAATATTACATAGGTCCTCCTTTCCCCCTCATTAACCTCTTCCAGCCGGCTCCCATCCTCCCCCTCTCTCACCCCCAAGCCCTCACCACCCCATTGTATGTGTTCACAGGTTTTGCATATATGCATGCAAGTTTATTGGTTATCTCTTCCCACCCACCCTCCCCTGCCTTCCCTCTGAGG
>NW_005360273.1:136310-150181 GCF_000412655.1 Myotis brandtii | reverse complement strand
AAAATATATTTTATTGATTTTTTACAGAGAGGAAGGGAGAGAGATAGAGAGTTAGAAACATCAATGAGAGAGAAACATCGATCAGCTGCCTCCTGCACACCTCCTACTGGGGATGTGCCCGAAACCAAGGCATATGCCCCTGACCGGAATCGAACCCGGGACCCCCCAGTCCACAGGCCGATGCTCTATCCACTGAGCCAAACCGGTAATGGCATCTGAGTCTATTTTTGATCATCAGTTTATTTGGTTCATTTGATTCCACATATGAGTGAGATCATGTGATACCTACCTTTCTCTGACTGGCTTATTTCACTCAGCATAATTCTCTCCAGGTGCATCCAATACCGCTGCAAATGGTAAGAGTTCTTTCTTTTTTACAGCTGCATGGTATTCCATTGTGTAAATGTACCATAGTTTTTTGATATATTTACACAAGTGCCATCTGCTGATGGGCACTTAGGCTGTTTCCAAGTCTTAACTATAGTAAATTGTGCTGCTATGAACATAGGGGTGCATATATTCTTTTTTTAATTTTATTTTATTGTTTAAAGTATTGCAAATAGTAGTACATATGTCTCCTTTTTTTCCCATTGACCTCCCCTCCCCCCCCAGCCTCCCTTACCCCCTGGCCATATATTCTTTCTGATGAGTGTTTCAGGTTTCTTAGGATATATTCCTAGAAGTGGGATCACTGGGTCAAATTGGAATTCTATTTTTAATTTCTTGAGGAAACTCCCCATACTGTTTTCCACCGTGGCTGCACCAGCCTGCATTCCCACCAGCAGTGTACTAAGGCTCCCTTTTCTCCACAACCTCGCCAACATTTGTTGTTTGTTGATTTGTTGATGATATCCATTCTGACTGGTGTGAGGTGATATCTCATTGTCATTTTGATTTGCATCTCTCAGATGATTAGTGACTGAGCATTTCATATGTCTCAGATGATTAGTGACTGAGCATTTTTTCATATGTCTCTTGTCTGTATGTCCACTTTGGAGAAGTGTCTATTTAGGTCCTTTACCTATTTTTTAATTGTTTATCTTCCTTTTGTTAAATTGTATGAGTTCCCTATATATTTTGGAGATTAATCCCTTATCAGATGTATCTTTGGCAAATATGTTCACATGTAGTGGGGTCTCTTGTTTTCATGATGGTTTCTTTTGCCATGCAGAAGGTTTTTATTTTCATGTAGTCCCATTTGTTTATTTTCTCTTTAGTTTCCATTATCCTAGATGTACCCGTAAACATATTGCTATGAGAGATGTCTGAGATTTTGGTGCCTGTGGTTTCTTCTAGGACTTTTATGATTTCATATCTTACATTTAAGTCTTTTATCCATTTTGAGTTTCTTCTTGTATATGGTGTAACTTGGTGGTTGGCATATTTCTTAATATTTTTTGCTTTTTAAATACTACATGGATTTGTGATAAATTAAATTCTGATGTTTGTGTGAAGATTTTGTGCCCATTTGATATCATCTGATCACAGAGGAGTATACCTTTAATATAGTCCATCAAGCATGTCCTTGTGTCTCTAGAATCTAACTGATTACAAATTCTGGCAACTCTGAGTTAGAGGTCTGTAATTTCCAGTTAAACCAAAAAGTTATGTACTTTGTGAATAACTGCACAGAAATCATATTCTTATGTCTATAAAGAAAGGAATTTATATGTTGTGATTGATCAAGGTATTAATTATGTTTGGGCACACACAAAAAATGACATGAATTTTCTCAGGTGATGTGGTTGGCCAAATCCATTAGGATATGGGATGCCTGACTGAAATCCTGAATGGCCAGAATTTGAAGCAGAGGCTTATGCTTTATAAAAGTCCATCTATTGCACCCATTTTGCTTCATTTCTCTGCCACAAAATGCCATATCATGGAAGAATATGCTTTAGTGGCTATCCAAGAAATATTCATCATCACTACAGGTTCTTACCCCCTGGCTGGTGTGGCTCAGTTGGTTGAGCATCAGCCCATGCACCAAAGGGTCACCAGTTTGATTCCTGATCAGGGCACATGCCTAGGTTTTGGGCTCGATCTCAGGTTGGGGTGTGTGCAGAAGGCGGCTGATCGATGTTTCTCTCTCACATTGATGTTTCGCTTCTTCTCTCTCTCCCCCTTCTCCATCTTCTTTCCTTTCTCTGTAACATCAATAATAAAATAGAATAAAGGTGCTTATCTGAGGCATTGTACTGATGCTGTTGATGAAGAGTATCCTGGCTATTTACAGGCATACATTTAAATAGAAAGGTTATAACCTGAGAAAATACCAAAGCATCTAATACTTTCATACAACTTGCTCAACTCTACTCTTTTCTTCTATCTTGCCTTGCTCCAGGCAGAGAGCTGTGGGAAAGTTTAAGATAAGCCTTTATAGAATCCAGCATGGATATGGTCAGGGGAAGGAAGTGAGCTAACATATAGGGATAGAATTCCTGTTCTACTGGTCATGATCTCAGCTCCATTTCCAAAAGTCTTGCTGGTGGATGGATGAGGATGCTGTAGAAGACTGCACACTCCATAACTCTATTTCCAAGACTCTTTTGCAAGGTAGCTTCTAGTTGGTTCCTGCAAAGTGGGGGGTTGATAAGGAAAACGATGCTGGGAAGAAGGAAAATGCCTCCCTCCCCCTGCTTCTGGTGGTGTTCGGACAACAGCTGCTGTGGCATTGGGAGTGTGGCTCTTCAGCAGTAGTGTAGGCTCCTGGATTCCCGTTCAGCTGTAGTTGTGCCCTGTTAATGTGCAGCAGCCCATAGGTACCTCTGTTCACACCAGATTGTGGTTTAGAAGCAATAGTAGCATCCTGACTTTTAATAACCCTTTTCTTCTTTCTACTCTTCCAGCCCCTCAAACACCTTTGTAGCCAACTTTCTTCACTAAATCATGTTCTTTTTGACAAATTGAATGCGATTTTTATTTTCTGATTAGTCCAAATATAACAACACATAGTACGGATAGTGATCCTAGAACACAAGTCCTCAAAGGTGGAATCTGGGATTTTTTATTGACCAGATTGTGCTTGATCATGAAATAACCTCCAATGACAGAGGAAAATGAAATACTCAGAATCTATGGCTTATGGTGGCCTGGGATAAATTGTCTCTTACATGAAAGACTTCAGGAGACCAATTATCTGCTGAGACTAGAAGTGATGATTGCAAGGATTCTAGGTTTGCTGGCTGCTTCTGACTTCACCTGAGAGTTAGAGAAAACCTAAAATGCTAAGTATTATAAACTCTTAGCTCCATGCTTAGTCAGACAACCACAGATCTTTACTGATGGCTCAGGAAGAATCTCTAGCTACTGTAGCCTCTAAACTCAGGACACATGCATTTTGAGAATCAGACCCAAAATTTGTTCCTGTGGGCTGTAGGATTGCAATGTAAACAAAATTCACTGCTTTACCAGGTCTCTTACATAAAAGTTAGGGTGCTGGTTGGTAAGGAATGGGACCTTGGGAACTGGACTAGAAATGGGGACATTTGAGAGTACTCAAATGAATCTAAGAAACTTGAACCCCTAAAACTACCTGAGGGTCCTTTGCTTTCAGAAGCAATGCCTTCTCCCCTTTCTGAAGAATATCTTTCCCTTGCTTGAAAAGCCAGCAATTACCTCACAGGACTTAGTTGCTCTTTCTCCTCCTGATCTATCCTTAATACCCATGTTTGCCTCTAGACCTACAATTAGAAGTAGATCCCAGAATATATCAAGGGATTAACATTAAAAGAATGAAAATATTTTGCCAGTTTATATTGAAAAAAACCCCCCACAAAAAACAGTAACATAAACTCAGAGCATATGTGTACAAATGGTTTTTCAGTGGGACTGAATGTAATAGACCCTCTTGTCCAGTGAGGATCATGGGATCCCAAATGGCTGAGGCAGAAGCCAAATAGCAGGGCTTAATTGCAACGTATATTTGCATGTGGGGCTACAGTGACAATCAGTACAATTTAAGAACACGAAAACTTCCAGAGCAAAAGGCATTGTTAAACGAACAAAGCTTAGGGCATTTCTCATCTGTCCAGTGGCTCCTGGTCTCCCCCTCGAAGACAGTGGCATTCCAGAAGCTGAACAAGCTTATTGACTTGAAATAAAACAGGATGTTCTCTTCCAGAATTATAGAAAAATGAATGAATACAGAATATCATTTATTTGGTCTTTGATATTTCTTAAATCTTTGAGATTTGCTACCATTTGTCTGCTGTTACCAGGGACAAAAAGAATGACTAATAGACAAAAATATTAAAGTAAATACTTGAAAATTTGATATCTTCAAATATTATATTGTGCTAGTCTGCTTGAGCTATGATAATCAAATACCACACACTATGTGGTTTATTTTATTTTTTAATAGTTTTTGATTTTTTTAAAAACAGGAAGGGAGAGGGAGAGAAACATCGATGTGAGAGTGCAACATCCATTGGCTGCCTCCTGCATGCTCCCTCCCCGGATTGAGCCCACAACCTGGGCATGTGCCCAAGATCTGGACCAGCAACTTCCTGGTGTATGGGGCAATACCCAACCAACTGAGCCACACTGGCCAGGGCACAAACTAGGTCGTTTAAACAATATAAATTTATTTTCTCCCAATTCTGGAGTCTAAGATTAAGGTAAGAGCTCTCTCTGGCTTGTAGATGGCTGCTTTGTCCTCACACGGCCTTTCCTTTGAGCTATCTGGGCCTCTTCTTCTGAGGACACTCATTCTATCAAATGAGGACTCTACATTTCTGACCCCATTTAACCTGAATGACTTCCTGTCTCCAAATACAGCCACACTGCGCGTTAGAGTTTCAACATATGAAGTCTGAGGGTACACAAACACTTAGCCCATAACATATATCTATTATCAGGTTTGTTGAGCGGTTTAGATATACACACACAATGCAAGTACAGTGGGGCCTTGACTTACGAGTGTCCCGACTAACGAGTTTTTTGAGATACCAGCTGTCTCTCCGCCAATTTTTTGCATTGAGTTGATAGAGTAATTTGAGTTAACGAGCTCCTTAACGAGGGTCTCGGAAGAACGAATTAAACTCGTAAGTCAAGGCCCCACTGTAATGCTAAATCCTCAGATGATTGCTTTACAAAGCAGCTTGAGAACAAGGATGATGGTGGGGCTGGAACCCTCCTCCGGACCGGGAAGCCAGGTTCATTCTATTCAGGCTGTAAATGATGTTGTTGATGACCACGTGGGGCCTTGACTTACGAGTGTCCCGACTAACGAGTTTTTTGAGATACCAGCTGTCTCTCCGCCAATTTTTTGCATTGAGTTGATAGAGTAATTTGAGTTAACGAGCTCCTTAACGAGCTCGGTCTCGGAACGAATTAAACTCGTAAGTCAAGGCCCCACTGTATACTTTCTGAAAGTAAATTTTGTCCTACCTTAAATGACATCCTTGTCTACATCGCTGTTTCATGATGTTCTGAGACACATATAATCATTTTCAGGGTTCGGATCTCCTCATATGTAAAAGACACCGGCAAAGTACATTTCCAGTCCCTTAGTGGTTATGACAAATTATGTTACTGTCTCTTTGAAGATGCTCAGCCCACTGAGCATTTGTTCTAATATTCATTTCACATGTTCCTTAGAAACATATGCAAGGTCTGTATCTTTCCCATTTTTTTTCCCCTGTGGAAGCAGCAAAGTGTTGACTTTGCAACCTAATTTATTGACTCCAAATAAGTTTATCAAATTTATTTACTCCACATAGGTAAAATTGGTAAAATTGGATAAATTATTTAACAGTTCTGTGCCTTGTTGGCACAACGGGGATAATAATAGTCCCCACACTGTAGGACTGTTTGAGGCTAGAGATAATCCATGTTGAACCCTTACTCAAGGGCCTGGCACTGTCTACCACTAATATAAGGGCACAGACATAAGATATAGTTGAAACCATTCACACCAATTAAAGTATTCTTTTTAAACAAGAAAGCTTTGAAAATGGAATAGGGCTTAGTGAAGCCAAATTGCAAATTCACATTTTGCTGCTCTATTATGGCATTTCATCCCAGTTAGCTGCTTTCCCCCATCCATGGGGATTTCAAATTTAAGATCTTTATTTGTTCCTAACAGACCTTTGTCTGAACAGGCCAAGGAATAAGAAGATCAAAATATTGTTGTAGATTTATTTGTGATTCTAAATCCAATGGCCATTAGGCCTCCTCCACCCTCCCCTCTTTGCAGGTGAAGTCACAACATTCATCACCCACTCCACTAATTTTCAGGACAGGTCACGACTTTCTCACTAAATAATCTGGACTCAAAGGCCAGGATGTGGTTGTTTTCAGATGATGGCTGAATCGGCTGCTGGCCCGCGCCAGCCTGGAGGAACTGCAGTGTTATCAGTCTCGACCTTTTATCCCCAACAAATTAATTCTTTTCTCTGCGAGTGAAATTGAAAAAGCATAGCTACTAAAATAGAGGTCCAAGTCAAGCTGCCCTTCTGTCAAGTACCTTAAATTTTAGCTTTGCTCTGCTAACAAGGTGACAGGCAAGGTATAATTAGCACTAATCGCATGCTTATACAGCCCCGTCCCACCTCACCCCTAGATAAAAGTCCACGTAGTCCACATTTTAATAATGAGCAGTGAGTAGTAAGGTGTGCAACTCCATTTAGGGAGTCAATGGTTTAACTCAGATCACTCCTTCGTAGCTTTCAGATCCTGCTTCTGGGAAAAGACTTGGAGCAGGCTAGCATTTGAAACTGTTTTGAAAATGACCTTGTTTCTGTCTCCTCGCTCAGATCTCTCCAGGGAATATTTTGTTCTAGGACATCATGCTCAAGCCCATGGTGGGTACTCCCGAAAAAAAAGAAAAAGAAAAAAAAAAGAATGGCCTTCAAATGAGAATTCTCAATTTCCCAGAAAAAAAAAATCTAAAAAGGAGTAAATAAAGCAAAAACTTTTAAAAGGGGAGAGTTTTCTTTCTAACACTGTAATGTAGCAATGCTAAAAACTTCTCCTTAGCCCACCTGCATTCCCACCCTACTTCCCCAATGGTAAATCTATTAGAGAAGAATTCAGATCTGGTTGATGTTGGATCAATGAACTCAACTCCATCTGGGGACCTCCATGAACTCAGTTTCACCTCTCAACTGGCTTCTGTGTATTACTAATACAGGGTTGCTCTGTGTCCAGAATGTCTTTAGCCAAAATATCTTTTTTTTTTTTTTTTTTTTTAGTGCAAATGCATAACCACTAAACACACTGTTGGGTGTGGGGGGGATAGTGATAATAAAGTGAGTATGACACAGTTTCTTCCTTTAAGGAGCTTATTCCAGAGGAAGGCAAATCCTAAGTGACTGTCCAACTGGTAGCTATAATGTGCACTGACCACCAGGGGGCAGATGCTCAACGCAGGAGCTGCCAAGCTGTCATGACTTGCCAGCAGCAGTTCTCTCAGGTGAGGCACCCAGAACCAGAGATGAGGGAGCCCTCTCGCAATCCGGGACCCTGAGGGGAATGTCGGAGAGCCTGTTTAGGCCTGATCCCGCAGGCCAGGCTGAGGGACCCCACCGGTGTTGACATAAAGTCTTTGCTTTCCTAGAGGTTACATTCTATTAAATGAAAAAATTCTTTACTTGACCAATTATTTCTATTTCTATGGTTGTTCTGAGTCCATATAAATGCAGAACATTGGATATTTAATCTTACCTAATAATAGACAAACATGTAAATTGACCATACCTTTGCTACGCTAACCAGCCAATCAGGAGAGTATGCAAATTAACCTAACAAAGATGGCGTTTAATTTGCATATGTAGGCTCTAAGTGGTGGAGTGAAGCCTGACGGCCTGGGGGGCGGGAGCAGCGAAGCCTCAGGGCTCCGGGGCCAATGCTTTTGTTCCGGCCCTCCGGTCCAGTTTAAGAACCCATTGTGGCCCTCGAGTCAAAAAGTTTGCCACCCCTGCAAGCGGTGGAGCGAAGCCTGATGGCCTGGGGGGCGGCAGCAGCGAAGCCTCAGGGCTCTGGGGCTGGCTCCAGCTGGAGCCTGGCTAGAGCGAAGGCCTGGGTGCCGGGTGCCAGAGGAAAACCGGTGCCAGCAGCCAGGGGAAAGGAAGGCCTATTGCACAAATCTCTTCATGCAACAGGCCTCTAGTATTCTATAAAAAGCAGAAATAAATGCTATGTCTTTATGATCCATAATTGATACATATATTAGATTAGTTTAGATACTCATGGAAATCATCTGAAATGCATTATTAGCCTCTGGCCAAAATCGAGGTTTCCATGAAGGTATACATTTCTACTTGGTCTTAGGTAAGTGATAAAATAATACACCTTAGACCAGGTAAACAAACATTCCTGTTATGGGCTGAGTTGTGTCTACAACCTCATGCTGAAACCCTAATCCTCAGTAACTTAGAATGTAACTATATTTGGAGGTAAGGCCTTTAAAGAGGTAATAAAATAAAAATGAGGTTATTAAGTGAGCCTTAATCCAATATGACAGGCATCCTTATAAAAAGAGTCCTACGCAGACCAGTACAGAGGGAAGACAAGTAAAGAAACAGGGAAGAAACCAACCCTGCCAGCGCTGTGATCTCAGACTTACAGCTTCCAGATTTGGGAGACAATATATTTCTGTTGGTTAAGCCACCTGGTCTGTGGACACTGGTATGCAGCCCTAGCAAACTCATACAATTATGTGAATAAGGGAAAATTATGTTTTTTTGTTTTGTTTTGTTTTTTGTTAATCCTCACCCGAGGACATTTTTTCCAATGGTTTTTAGAGAGAGAAAAAGGGAGGGGAGGAGAAAGAGAGAGAGAAACATTGATGTGAGAGAGACACATCAATTGATTGCCTCCCCCATGTGCCCTGACCAGGGCCAGGGATCGAGCCTACAACCAAGATACATGCCCATGACCAAATTCGAACCCAGGACCCTTCAGTCCATGGGCTGACCTCTATCCACTGAGCCAAAACAGCTAGGGCAAAATTATGTTTTTAATAATTCAAAAGACACTAGGCTGTGCTTTGGTAATAATCCCCTGAATAGCTATATGAAAAGGTATTTACCAGTTGAGCACTTTTATGTGAGCATAACTTAAAAAGAAAACCTCTAATGTGTTTGAGTCATTATGCATTTCAGGGTCTATTCCTTATGGCATATAGGCTACTGTAATGAATACAAAATGGAAGGGAACATTCTAGATAAAGAAACTAGTTAAGGTAAAATCTATGACTAGTTTCTTTCAGTGAGAAGGAATCATTGTTTCCAGGAGATAAAATTTGACTTATTGATTCCCTATTGATGTCTTCCCTGAAGCTTTATCAGACTCTTGCAGTGGTTCTCAACCTTCCTAATGCCACGACCCTTTAATACAGTTAGTTCCTCTTGTTGTGGTGACCCCCCCAACCATAAAATTATTTTCGTTGCTACTTCATAACTGTAATTTTGCTACTGTTATGAATCGTAATGTAAATATCTGATATGCAGGATGTATTTAGGTGACCCCTGTGAAAGGGTCGTTCGACCCCCAAAGGGGTCGCGACCCACAGGTTGAGAACCGCTGTTTTAGAGGCTTCTGTTACATTATAGGTCAGTGATAGTGAAATGATGGTTAAGGATTAACAGAACATGCATTTAAGTATGAGAATGGTATAATGTGTTCTCAAAGAACCCAATTCAACATGCCTGAGCTTGTATTTGGCTGGACATGTCTGCTATGAGCAAGAACAAAGTGATTATTAGTTCTCAAGAGTATTATTTTCAGGTCATGGAAAAAGTCAAGGGTGGCGGTCCAACTCTCGTTGTGCTTTCTTGTCCCATGAAGTGTTTCCATGGCCAGCATCTCAGAGCTGGTTTTTTAATCGTTACCCTGCTCTGTTCAGTGAGCTTTCTTGTCCCATGAAGTGTTTTCATGGCCAGCACGCTCTCCTGGTGATTTTGACAGTACTTACTTTTTAAAGATGAGGTCATTTCAAAACTCATTTGCATAATAGAATCAACTTTCCAGATCATTAATGATAAATAAAATTTTAGTGATAAAATCCAATTTCAATAATAAGGGTCCAAATTGATCAAATTATGATTCCTGTTATAAAACACACACAGGGTTGTTTTTTCTTTAGATTTATAAAAACACTGGATGATAATTAAATTCATTTATTCTTCCTAATGAGAACATTTTATACCTTGGCTTTGACTAGCGGGTTATTACTGTCATCTCACTCATGCTCTGCAATCTGCCTATAACACAGGGAGAAAAGTGGGTGGGTTAATTTTATAGATGAGAAAGCTAAGCCCTCCAGAAGGGCTTTCCCAAGGCCCCACAGCTGGTAAGATGTAGGGCTGAACTTCAAACATTAACCTTTTTCTACTTATGTTATTGCTTTATATATCCGTCTGTGCATTTTACACTTTATACCTTTCAAACAAAATATCTGCCAAACAAAATAAAGAATTAAGGGAGCTACATACATGTCCATTGGATTTGGGAACTTGAGATTGAACCAATAAAGCATATTAAGAAGCAGAACTCAATTGTGGCTTTATAGCTCACCGAAATATACATGCGGCGTGTGTTCAGAAGCTGAGACAGTAAAATGAGCTAATAGATGTAAAAGCATCTGACACAGTGCCTGCCATCTCTTAGGCCCTCGATAAAGACTAGTTGGAGCCAAGTCCTGATAAAATATTGTGCGTAAAGCCATCTCATCAATTCCTTCACTTTCTTAAGTAACTCATTTGCAGAAGATAGACTTTTTGATTGTTTATCACTCCAGGTTCATTATTCAGTGTGAGGAGAAGTTAATAAAGTGAAGCTAAAGGCAGAAGAAAGAAGACAACCTCAGACAATAGGGTTATTTTCTAGGTCCAGAAATATAAACAATGACCAGGCAGTGTGAGAAGCAAAGAGAAAAATGTTTCTCTGGAAACAGTAAAATGTTAGGAGGCCCTATTATTAACTCAGAATTGTGACAGAGGTATTTCTAATTGTATGGTTCTGTTGGAATTTGAAATATACTATTTTAAAGAAGCAAGAATACAAATGTCTTTCTCATTCCTCAGTGACTATTTTCTTCCAGAAACTGATTTTTATTTTATCTTTAAACATTTTTATTGGTATCATCATCTCATAGCTACTACTAAACACTCACTAATCATTGCAATTACAACGGCATTGGAGCAGAGTAGAAGCCCAGGCATCAGAAAGGGGGGGTCTAATCCTGGCTCAGCTACTTACCTGTATTAGCTTCTGTAATTCCTTTACTTCAAGGAGGTTTCAGCTTTTACAACTGAAAAAACGAGGAGCTTAGATAAGGTGACTTCAAATGATTCTTCCTAAAGGCTAATATTTCCAGACCAACTACAACATTTCCTTATTTTGTGTCTGCATTGTTTTACAAATATTTTGAAGGCTTTGAGAGGTCTTTCTTTTATGGCATTAGATCCTATAATCAACAAAGACTTAATCATTTTCTTTTTATTGACTCAGGAGTGAAATGTCCAGGGCATTTTTGGATGGCTTTTCGCTTCCTCCCTCCCCTCCTCCCACCCCTTCCATCTCTTGATCTTGCTTCTCAGTCCTCTAATTTCTGAAGGTTTTTTCATTTTAGCGCAATAGCAAAATTTCTTAGCATCTTCTGTTTTATTTCATTTGTATTTCTCTGGTTTGACCTTCATAAGTCCCCAGCCCTCAAAGAAAAAAAGGGGAACCCAGTAGGGAGCAAGGGTGCCCGCGGAGTATCTATACAAATGGAAGGCTTGGGGAAATGCCACTGTACACATCCCAAGTAGCATACTCTCCCTGTAACTCTTTGGATTCACAATCCAATCTCTTGGGATAGATCACAGGAGTGCTAGTGCTATGCTCCTTTATGGTGAGAGTAGCACAGCATACTCAGCTGCAATGAAAAGGATCTCTAGACAGATTGTCGTTGTTTTTCTTCTTGTATTGAAACAGTAGCTATCCGATCACTTATTATTCAGTTTGAAACTCAGTCCTGAGGCTATTCAGGTTTGATCTAGGACTTCTTCCTGCAAGTGGTTAGGAGCAGAAAGCTCCTGCCTCTTCCATTGTTTAAGGATCTTCTTTCAGTGACTCATTTTCATTTCAGTGAGGTAATAATTCTGATAAATACCTCAAAGAGTGTAGCTTCCATTCTGAATTTGTATGCTAGGTTAAATGCTAATCTCAAATCCTCTAATTGCTGCCTATAAAAATACAACTCCTTTGTTGAAAACAGGGTTCTGAAGGGTTGCTGGAATCCACTAATATTGAGAAGTACTCCACTACAGCCCTACTTTTTTACAGCACTCCTTTTTCTTTCACCCCCATCACTCACACTAAAATGAAGATTTAACATAAAGATTTAAAAATAAAATTATGTTTTAAAATCAGAAAATCTAGCCACACTGGGCTCTAATTTCCACATAGCAGTCAACTGTGGCTAAGAAGTAACTACTTCCTTTAGTCAAAGAATCCATTCTTTTGCTTACTGTATTCCCACCCAGCTGCCTGCATTCATTTATGCTTTGGTCCTTGCTGGCATTTATTTATGTTTACAGCTTCTCTTCTACAGCAGAGACTACAAACTAAAATGAAAATCCAGTGGTACTAGTCTAGCATAGGTGCAACTATCAACCAATGGACTCCTAGTAATGCTAGAATGAAATAGTAGAGTTTTAAATTTTATTTATGTATTTGTTCATCCATTCACTCAACTATTATGTGCAAACAGCTGTGTTAGCTGTTGGAATGGTGGTGAACAAGATTCACAATCTTCTTGGTGTAAGATTGTGAAACTAGTGGGATAAGCTGGATGTGTAAATAAACAATTAAAATGTGATAAGTGCATTGATAAGAACATATGAAAAATGTACTTGCAAAGTGTTCTTAAGTCTATAGGCAGCTTTCAGAAAATAGAAAGAAAATCATGCAGTTGTGACAGCCCAAAGGAAGAGGAAAAGGTGTTTCAAAGAATCAGGAACAGCAACAAAAGATGCTGATTAATTAATTATTAAGTAATTAGTGAAATGTGTTGATTGAATTTAGCAAAAAAGGTGTCTTCTTAGGAGAGCTTGTTGAGACTGGATTCTGTGGAATTGTATAAAGACAAATCAGATTATAATGAAAGTTGAATCGAAAATTAGGAAATGAAGACAAAAAGTGTAGAAAACGCTTGCAATTCTGTCACGGTCATAAACCAGTTCATACTGTCACCTTGGCTCTGGGAAAAAGATGAAAGCTAACAGTTTTGAAAATTTATTTCAAATTAGATGGTGAGGCTTCAAAAATATATTTATTATTTCAAATCATTTTTCTGTCCTATTGAATATGCTAAGTTAATTGTTTCTGTAATCAAGAGCACTCCTAAAGAAAATATTTTCTTGTCTAAATAATTTTGGTGAACCTCACACTGTACAATTTGGCTTCACTTCACAGATTTTAAAGAACATCAAATCTCAAAGCAAATTTTCCTTTGAAAATAAGCAAGAAAAATTACAGATGACAGAATCACTTCCAACACCTGTAGTGTACACCAATTAAGTAGATGTTCCTTAGTGTCATTTGAACCTCCTGTAAATGATGTTGGACTAGGTAGATGCTGTCTTTATTGTGGTAAAACTACAGGGAAAAGAGAGGTTATTCTCATTTTCCATGCTTTTCGATCCCCACCTTCTCCTTCCCTTCTTCATAATTACTTGCCAAATGATCTCCAGTCAACCGAGTTATCTTGTCTTGAACATGCTGTCCTTTTTTTTTTTTTTTAAATATATATTTTTATTGCTTAAATTATTACAAAGAGTATTACATGTTTCTCCTTTTTTCCCCCCGCACTTGACAATCCCCTGGCCTCCCTTACGCCCCCCCAGTGTCTTCTGTCCCTTGGTTATGCTTATATGCAT
>NW_005360273.1:110664-131453 GCF_000412655.1 Myotis brandtii | reverse complement strand
CCCGGCAAGGGGCGGGTCTATCAGTTACTATGGCGCTGCCCGCGAGCCTGCGGGAAGGGGGGGTGGGCTCTGTTACTCACGGATCTGCCGCGGGGATCTCCGAACTTTTGGTGTCCGCAGGTCTGTAGCTGTGGTCGCAGGTCTCTGTCCCCAGTGGCTGCAGGGTCCTGGTATGCGTCTGAGATCAGACTGGGTGGTGCTGAGGCCAGGATCCTAGTCTCAAGCAGCTCTGTTTCCCAAGATGGCGTGGTCGCTGTGCCTGGGCTGGCCGCCTAGGAGTGTCCGCGCCGGGAGCTGGACTCCGCCGCCTAAGACTGCCCGGTTTAGCAGCCCCTTAGAAGACCTGCAGAATCTAGCTGTCCCTAGCTCATACACACACACCACACACGTCCACACACTCCTCTATCACTTCCTTGCACTCTCACACTCTCTCCCTCCCTACCTTCCTGCTGGTCGCCATTTTTCCTTCGTCCCATGCTGTCCTTTTTATCCAGTCTTCTCCACCGATTCATGTCTACTTCCTTCTTCAAAGCCTTCCTTCATCTGGGATTACTCATCTGGGAAACTCTCAATAGATTAACTCCACCAAATCATATGTATGCTTCTGCTTTCTGGTGCTTTAATAATATTTGGAATTCAATGTTCTATTTTTTGTGAATTTTATCCAGACTTTTTAACATATTAGCACATGGTGTCATTATTATTATATCATAGAAAATTCACATAGATTAGTTCATTGAAGCCATTCAAAAAGATAGCTAGGTAATATATACATATATATATTTAAAAGCTACATTTTATTTTATAAGTCACGTCATGGTTTTATGTTATGATCCTTGCATAGATTTAAAATACATACATACAATAAATATAAATTGTATATATACAATGCAGGAAAAATTATAATTAGGAAATTTCATGTCAAATCAATTTGTCACTAATGATTGATCTTTCAAAGAATATTTTTGTTAATATAAAACCTGAATCAAAAAATAAATAGTTAATTAACCTATGTATTTGAGGCAAAGTATTGATTTTAGCAGTTTGCTGAAATTTAGGCAACTTTTCAATTAGCAATTTGCAGTTAAAACTAAAATGGAAGAAATATTGAATTTGGATAATAATTTTTGCATATGTGTTTTAATGGAGTATATTTTACAAACTGCAAAATTACCCATTGTAACAATTCAATGACATTTAGTTATTTGTTTTATATTTATTTATCTTTTGTTGTGGTTCTGTTCTTTCTTTTTTACATTCTTTGTGTTAAGCAAATATTTTTTAGTGTTTTCACTGTTGAGTTACTCTGTTGATATATTTTTTTTATGATATCATTTGACTCATTTGCTTACTAATTGCTCTAGGGATTACAGTATGAATCATGACTTACCAAAATATAATTCCAAATTATACTAATTTAATTCTGATAAAAAAACATTCTTTAATACAAGATATCTTCCTCCCCCAACTTTCAGTAACTGTTATTGTAAAATATATCCATATATGTTAAAAGCTCAATAATACAGCACTGCAATTACTGATTTACATCTATCTTTTAAAGAAATTAAGAAAATAGGAAAATACATTTGTTACAACCTCTATTACAACCTACATATTACACCAGGTGGTAACCTATTTCTTCCATATAGGTTACCACCTGGTGTTACCTCCTTGAGGATTTAAGGATTAATTTCAATATTTCTTACAAGCCAGGTCTGCTAGCAACAAATTATCTTTATTTATTTGGGAATATCTTTATTTTCTTTCACTGTTTTTTGTTTTTTGTTTTGGCTTATACACAACAGAAATGCATTTCTCACACTTCTGGAGACTGGAAGTCCAGGCTCAGATGACCTCCTTGTTGTATCCTTGCAAGGCAGAGGGCAGAGAGAGCTGCTTTCACTTTTGAGGAGTAGTTTTGCTATCCAGAATTCTTCTGTGGTAGTTTTCCATTATCAGCATTTTAAAAGATAAGAATTTTATTGATATATAATAACATACCACAAAGTGCATCATCTTCAAAGTACCATTCAAGTGGTTTTTAGTATATTCGGAAACTTGTGACTTGATCACTACTATCTAGTTCCAGAAAGTTTTCAACACAAACCTAGGCCCTATGGTCCACTACACACCTAGGCTAAAAACCTCCATATTCATTAGCAGTCACTCCCCATTACCATTGCTCCCCAACCCCTGGGAACCACTAATCTATGTTCTGTTTCTTTTGATTTGTTTATCCTGGATAGTTCTTGTAAATGCAACAATGCAACAGATGGCCTTTTGTGACAAGGTTCTTTCACTTACCATGATTTTTACAAGTTTTATGCATCTTGTGGAATATATAAGAATTTCTTTCCTTTTTATATACCCACTAGAGGCCCAGTGCACGAATTCGTGCACAGATGGGGTCCTCGGCCTGCCCGGTGATTGAGGCTGGTTGGGTACAGTGTTCATACAGTCTACAGTTGTGTATAGTATTGTCCTAGACCTTCAGTCACCACTCACTCAGTGACTCAGCCAGAGCAACTTCCAGGCTGGCAAGCTCCATTCTTGGTGAGTGTCTTATATGTAGGTGTACCATTTTTTTTCTTTTATACTGTACCTTTTCTATGTTTAAATATTTATCATTGTGTTACAATTGCTTATAGTATTTAGTACAGTAACATGGTCTACAAGTTTGTAGCCTAGGAGCAATAGGCTGCGCCATATAGCCTAAGTGTGCAATAGGCTATCGGGCCTAGGTTTATGTAAGTGCAGTCTGTGATGTCCACACAATGATGGACATATACCATCAATAAGCAACACATGACTGTAGTATGAAATATGCTGTTATGAATATTCATGTAAAAGTTTTTGTGTGGATATATATTTTAATTTTTTCTGGGTATCTAACTGGGAGTGGGATTGCCGGGTCATATGGTAACTGTATGCTTAGCTTTCTGAGGAATTACAAACTACATTCTAGAAGTGTGCCCCCCCCCCCCCAGGACTTTGAATATATTATTCCACTGCCTCTGACCCCCATTATTTCTGATATTACATAGTACAGGTAGCTAAGTTGTAATTTTGCTGGTTTTATTGTTGCAAAGATTTAGTGTAGTTGATTAATTCAAGAAGTTTTGTTGGCTAATCTAAACAGAACTGGGAATAATAAGGTGCATAATGAGTCTAAGTGGTTAGTTGAAATGAACTGAAATTAGCCAGAGTGCTGAATTAGATGAAACAAGTACACAACAGAACACTTTGTAGGCATAGAGTGCCATATTTAAGGAAAATTACAGCACTCCACAGCCTGAGGTTTTTTTTGTTTTTTTTTTTCCCCCCTTGACTTTCCATCATTGGGAACTTAGTCATCAGAGGTCAGTCTAAACAGGAGAAAATTTAAATGCATACTTGGTGGATCTAAGGCAGAGTGGTGTTAGAGAAGAACTGAATCACAATTTCAAATAAGAATAATAACTGGTTACTCCAGGGTTACATTTGTGGTCATCTCTCATTGACGGAAGCAGAGAATTTATGTTGCCTTCTGGGTCTACCGTCCTGTTCTAAAATCCAAGGGGAATAGTTCCTCCTGGTGCTTTTAGATGTTAAAAAGGGAACCTCAAGACTTAAATTCCAAGGTAGTTAAGCACCTATTTAAGTTGAATGGAATATTTAAACCATGCTAAAATTAGAAAACATCAAATAACTAGAAGAGCCCTAGCCGGTTTGGCTCAGTGGATAGAGGATCGGCCCGTGGACTGAAGGGTCCCGGGTTCGATTCTGGTCAAGGGCACATGTCTGGGTTGTGGGCTTGAACCCCAGTGGGAGGCAACTAATCAATGATTCCCTCTCATCATTGATGTTTCTATCTCTCTCCCTCTCCCTTCCTCTCTGAAATTAAAAAAAAGATAGAAGAAAAGCCTAGGTTGTGTAGTACTGACAATAAAAGAAACCAGATCATTCAAAGGTCAATGGAATTGCTGACAGCACCGTGATATAATACAGCCCGCCTACCAGCACCATTAAACACTCAGGGGAGCAAAACTCCTTTGAGGGAAGCACATGAAGACAATAGATCACAGCCAGCTTCTGAAGCTGCAGCTGCTTTCAGTCTTCTAGAAACTTTGAAGTTACCTTTGATTTTTTTAAGTCTTCTTTTTATTTTTAGATTCCCCCCTTCATAATATCTCTGGTGTTCATCCTTTCTATATTAGAGTTCTCTAGAGACTTGGAACGAATAGGGTATACACATAGAGCAATTTTAAGAAATCAATTGTGTGATGGTGGGGACAGGCAAGCCCAAATCTGTAGGGCAGACCAGTGGGCTGGAAATTCAGGTCAGAGTTGACATTGCGGCCTTGGGTCTGAATTCCACAGGGCACCAGGCTAGAAACCCAGGCACAGTTTCTATGTTTTCTGCTTGAGGACAATTCTTCTTTGGTACATCTCAGTCTTCGATCTTGAGGCCTTCAACTGACTGGATGACGCTCACCCACATCATACAGAGTCATCTGCTTTCCTCAAGGCCTACTGATGTCAATGTTTTAAGTGTTATTCACACCTAAAAATATCTTAACAGCAACTGTAGCCTGATGTTTGACCAAAGAATTGGGTACTATAGCCTAGCCAAATTAACACACAAAATTAACCATCAAACTTTACTTCCTATTTCTATATCTGTCTTCAACTTAGGCTTTCATCACCTCATACGTGAAATTATTAAATCAGACCCACACCCACTGCAGGCTAGTTTTCCTCCATTTTCAACTCACCTTTCTTACGGTATTGCCATATTCCTATAATATTTTTTTTCTTAAAGTTCTTTATCTCACCCAGGCTACTAACCTGATTCCCAGCTACTCATGGACTCTCTCCTCACTCTATTCATGGTGATTCCTACTCTTCTCCATATGAGTGGCTCATTCTGTGCTGGTCTCATTATAGTTGGGCTGCCATGTTTCCTCCTTTAACTTTCTAATACTCTCTCTACTATGGTTTATTCAAATTATATCTGCTCCAATTCCCCTGGTGATCTTGTGTCTCTGGAGCATGTTATCCATCTGTCACTAGTAGCTTCCGGTTTGGCAGTTAGTTGTCCTCTAGTTGTTTGATAGATGTTATTTTTGTCCTCTTAATGAAATTGTAAGATACTTGAATTAGGAATTGTGTTTCATTTTTCTTGTATGCACCACATCACCTGGCACGGTGCTAACCAGTGGTTGCATGAAGGATATCATTTGGTCATTAATTGATTTTGGCAAAAGAAATCTGTAACATTGTACAATTTAAGCTTAAATTATACATTAAAAATTGCAGCTGGGAACTAAAATAATATATAATTCTAGGTCCTACCTTTGGACTACTGAATTAGAACCTCTGAGAGTGAGTCCAGGAAACTGTATTTTAAACTATATTTTTAAAAACTTTCCCAAGATGAATTTGATTTTGCAAGTGTGAACACTGGTATTTAGGAATTACTAGAAATGTTTAAAATTGGTCTTTTTAAAGACTGGCCCCAGAAGGCAACTAGGTCTCTGAGATTGAAGCTTCTGATATTGAAGAGTTGGGGCTCTATTCTGATTCTTCCAGGAAGCTCAACCAGGTTCTAAATAGAGGAGTGCCTGGGATATATTAACCTCCAAGGGAAAACTAAGCAAGCCTATATAGGAAAGCCTTCCTTCAGACAAAGTTCCTGAAATTTTCAGGATGTCCAAGGAGAAATATCCACTCTAAGAGAGCACATCTATCCCTAATTAGGCAAGAACCCTTTAAAATTCTGGAGTTCTACACAAGGTAGTTCTTAGTACAAATTTAATGTCCATTAAAGGAACATATCTACATAATTTTATCATTAAAATAGTCTAAACACAAGGCATTTACAAAGTATGACTGATTTAATAATCTTTGAAAGTGAAATTGACTTGGTATTATGATTTAAAACTTTATTTAATGTTTTAATATAAAACTTTTTAATGTTTTATTCAAGATGCGCCATTGAATTATGAAAAATGGCATATATTTTACCTTGAATATTGAGTTATTCTAATCAATAAAATTACTTTATTAATTACTCTATTGAGAATCACATAGGATGTCAATTTATTAAACTAAAGGGAAGTCAATAAAAATTAGATAATTAATGATATATGAAACTGTAAATGAAAATTTATGACTTCACACAAGTGGCAGCTGATTTTGATTACAAACATGAGTAAGAATGAGACCTAATAATTAACTTGTCTTAACTGTAGTGTAATATGATAAGCTTAATATTAATATGTTGAAATGTGATTAGGATTTATTACATTCATTAATAGTACATTTACATAATATAATTTATAGAGGACAGCTGGAGCAATGTTATTAAAGTAAGAGAGAGGAAAATTATATATATCCAAATGCCAGCATTGGAATTGAAGCTACTAGTAATAACATTATACACTTCTCCATAAGGGATTTCCACTGGCTAGCTATTTTAGAATAGCATTGTTATAGTTAGCTATACACCATCTCTGCTGATCTCTTAGGCTAATGTTCATAGCTTTTTTTCTTTTCCTTTACTATATCATTTCACTCCTTTAAAGAACATGCATGGCAATTTTAATATTAGAAAGATATAGGCTTTGATTATAATAAACATGTTACTGGTAATATTTAAAAAGACATATATGTACATATACGTATATATACACACACGGTGGAACAAAAGTAGATTTATAGATGTGAGTATGCAAAACACAGATTATTCTTATTAATTATTGTATAATTTTCCATATGATCAACTGTAAACCTACTTTTGCCACCCCTGTTTGTATATTCCCTACTATATTAAGTAGATACAGAGAATTAAAGTGAGTCAGGTATTTTGGACCTGTATTATGAGAGGAGAAACTGCTTTGCACTGGGGTCACAATCAATGGCCGTATGGAAAATGTACAGTAAGATGACTGACTCTCCAGAAGTTTCAAGAGGGAATCTGTGGATCTTCCATCTTCTGGGAGATGATGGTTCTGAGTGACCTCACCCTTTATGCTTGGATACTATTGAAGCACACTAGGGAAGAAGGTGACCTGACATTAGACGAGACAGAAATGGAGAGGTGTCCAAGGAAGAGTTAAAGGGGGAAAAAAGAGATAAACAAACATGTGGGCACATATATATACATATAGTTCATCATGTGATAAGGGCTATGGAGAAAAAATAAGTCTCTAAAGGGGTTTAGGGACCTCGATGTTGTTATGTACATAATTTTTTATAGGGTGGCCAGGGAAGGTCTTTCTGGGAGGATGGCTTTACAACAAAACCCTGAAGGATGTGAGTGAAATAAGGCATGCAGACAAGATGCAGAATTTACTGGCAGAGGCAACAGCAAAATGGCCTGCTTAACACTGAGGAACTCCACCAGCCAGTGTGGCAACAGCAGAGAGAGCAAGGGGGAAAGTTGAAAGAGATGAAATCAGAGAGGTAGCATGATTCTAGATTGTGTAGGACCTTGTGAGTCAGCACAAGGACATAGAATTCTGGCTGCAATGGGAAGCCATTTATAAGGTATGGGGGCAGCAGGGAGAAAGTTACCTGACCTACAGTTAATAGGATCACTCGGTGCTGTGTTGAGAATATGTTATAATAACAGGAAGGGCAAAGCAAAAGCAGAAAGAGCAGTCAAAAATTTCTTGAAATAATTTGGTGAGGGATTAGAATAGTGTAGATTCCGGTGGAGGTAGTGAGAGGTGATAGTTTCAAATGGTTTACTATCTGATTGAATGCAGGGTGAGAAAGAGAATGACCCCAAGATTCTGTCCTCAGCAATTAGAAAGATGTAATTGCCATGAACCAAAATGGAGAAGGCTGGAGTGAAAAGTTATGAAGAAAGATCAGAAGCTGAGTTTTAGGACATGTCCATTTTGAGATACCTGTTAGGCATTCAAGTAAAGAGATTGAATAAAGAGTTGAACTTGAGACTAGAGTTTATGAGTGATCAATAATAAATGATGTTTTTAAAAGCATTTCAGCTTGCCAACTTTTTATTTTACCTATTTTCTTCAGTCATTTATAGAAAAACACATTAAAAAGTTTACTATTAGTGGAGGCTTTTTATGTACAAACAAATTTACAAGTACAAGTGCATCTGCTCATCATGATACCCTCCTGTGGCTGCCATATACTAGCCAAGCATCTCCAGGCAAAGTATGCAGTCTTCATTGCATTGCACGCAGTTTACCAAGTTAGTCCTCACGTGGTATCCATCAACTCCACACCCCCACCCGCTTCTTGCCAGAGGACTGGAATCTTAAGGTTTTTCTTATTAACATTTTCGTCTTACACATGGACAGTGCTTACTTTAAAAAAAAATCACAGATGAAGAATAGTTTCATTCCTTAGTCCTGGACTGTGGCACTAACTCCTGTCATAAAAGCACTTATTGTACCTTGAAAATGGTAGGAATCCTGCTGCCAGATTTTGGTTTTTCATACTGTTGAATTTCCAATGTGCTTTTGGATGGTTCTCTCTCTTAATAATACCTATTAATAATTCCATCTCAAGCCAAGTCCCAGAAATTTTGCCAGCTTCCTCTTCTGTTCCTTGGACTTTAATTTTAGTTGTACTTTAAATAAATTATTAATGGAAAATTATTTTCTTGGAAAGAAAATCGGTATGCCGATCTATCCCTAAATTTGCCGTAAGTATTTCAGAGCACACATTGCTACACAGATGATGCTCCAACCAACTGAGCCACCCAGCCAGGGTTGATTTACTCTAGTTAGAGTAGCTAGCTGTTCTAGAAGGCTCTGAAAACTTCTATTTAGTTTTTTATCTGCTTTGAAAAACAAAGAATTCTGTCATGGTACCAATTATCCAATACATTTTTCTGGACTTTTAGGGGTGAAATATTCCACACTCTTCATCTTATAGATGTAAAAGGCAAGATGCTGATAAGTTAAATTATTTATAAAAGAGAACAATTTTTCAATAGAACTACATCTCTGACTACTACTCAATAAATGAGGCCCCTACCTTGCATTGGCTTTAGAACCTTTTTTGGATGCTATAGAGGTAATTTCTAAAAAAAAAAAAAGGGGGGGGGCGTTGAAAAAGAAAAAGATGCCTGAAGATGAGGCTATGATTTCACTCTTCTTCCAGATTTGCTAACATTCCAACTGAGTGATCTCAGCAGTGTTTATTATTTAAAGGACCTCTTGTTGTTGACATTTTTTTCTTTGTTGAGAGAGTCATTTTCTGAACCAAAATAGAATAAAATTGGATATCTACATTGTGTGTATTTATGTGTGCAAGTGGCATTTTAGAGTTCTTTTGAAAAGGCTGTTTTTAAATGTTTTGCAAGAAGTCAGAATGGTCATGAAGGAAAGTAAGGAAGCAGATGGTATATTCATGGAGACCACAAAGGAATGCAGAATTAACATAGGGTAAAGGGAAAAGTATGCATGCATACATACAACTGTAGAGGTAAGAAAAATGGTTATATATTCTCTGTGATAAAGTATATATCTCAGTCAAAACATGGGGCAGGGCAAAATTTCTCAGCCCTAGACACACAGGAGAATCATCTGGGGAGCTTTAAAAAATCTAGTACCTGAACCACACTCTACCCAAATACATCACTATGAGATAGGGATGGGACTTGGGCATTAGAGCATCTTTTTAAAAGTTCGCAGGTGACTCTGATGGGCCGACAGGCTGAGAGCTAGCAGAGAAGGGCAATAAAAGAAACCCAAAAGTGTAAATGTTTGGAATGAAAGAATAGCAACTCATTCCTCAACTGCAAAGGTAAAAAATGGGCCTGTCTTAATCTCCAGAGAAGGACTGAGTTTCTCTCTTGATTTTATAGGATCTATTATTTTTCCTCACCAAACAGAAAACCTACAAGATTTTGAGCAAGTGAACAGGCTATCTGGGGGCAGTTAATTCCGTACCACTTTGGGGAGAAGTCCTTTCCCAACTACCTCCTCTTTTATTCCCAATAGCATGGTTCTTCTCTACTTTCTAGGCATTTCCCCCCTTTAACACCGTAGCACAGACAGGATTTACAGTCATTGCATTCTTTTGTTATCTAGTCTAGAATATCATTCATAAACCACTTTTGCTTTACCTGGGCATGTATTGCTTTTAGCTTTGCTGAAGAAAGCATTTTCATTCATTCATCAAATGTTTAATGAGTACTTACTATGCGCCAGGCACTATTCTAGATGATGGGGTATAACAGTGAAGAAAATAGAGAAAAATAATCATCATGCAGCCCTTAACATTCTATTTATTCTTTTAATTATTTGATTGACATATGCATAGGTTTGTACATTTTGTAGCTACCTGGAGAAAAATCTCTCAATAGTTGCTCCTGAATATCTTATGGTGGTTGTTTTTTAATCAGAAAACTTTTCATTTTGTTTGTTGATCAAAAAGGGTTTCCTTGATGATATGTGGGCCAGAGTCACTCAGGTCACCTCCCATCACCCAGAGCCAAGGAAGTGGGTAAAGTAGGATAAGTAGTGATTGAAGGAGATTTGACTTTGGGTGTTGAACACACAATACAATATACAGATGATGTAATATAGAATTGTACACTTCAAATCTATATAATTTTATTAACCAATGTCACCCCAATAAGTTCAATAATTTTTTTTTAAAAGAGTCTATGCCCGACTGGTGTGGCTCAATGGTTGAGCATCAACCCATAAACCAGGAGATCATGGTTTGATTCCTGATCAGGGTGCATGCCCTGGTGTGGGCTCGATCCCATGAGGGTGTGCAGGAGGCAGCCGATCGATGATTCTCTCTCACCACTGATGCATCTCTCTCTCTCTTCCTTTCTCTGAAATCAATAAAAACATTTTTAAAAATTAAAGTTAAGAAAAGAGTGTTTGTCAGAGAGAATCAGACAAGGTCTGCTTAGACAGGCTTGAGTAATTTCAAATTCTAAGCTAGATCTTTCAGGGAAAATGAATTTCCAGAAAGGGATTTTCCTAGAAGTGGCATTACTTTAAATTACACTTACATTTACATGCAGTAGGCAAGAAAATGTTACATAGCCAACAGACTTTTTTTTTTTTAATTTCTGAAACTATTGCAGCTAAATGTGAACAGGCATTTTTTGAAGAGTCGCGTTGTGTTTTAGCTGCAGGAAGGGGAAAGCTTTGAAATAGAAATGGGGCAAATTAAACCTCTCAGATTCAGGGTTTTAAAATATGCTATGAGGATAGTGGTTCTCAGTTGGGCAGCTCATCCTGCTCCACTCAGATCCATGGAAATAAATAGCCCTGCCATTACGCAGAAGGGAAGGCAGAGAGCAGGGCAGCCTCACTGTAAAGGCAAGTTGAATTGAACAACTTGACCCCAGCAATCAAGGTAGCAAGGACGATGACATGACTAGGAAGGAAGGAAGGAAGGTCACTGATTCTGCTGCCACCTGGTTGGCTCCTGATGAGGGGGAGGAGGAAGATGTCTGCGAGGCCTTTGGGTGACCTGGACCTGTATTAGAAAGTATAAATTCAGTGCAGTGAGTCTGGCAGCTTTGTGGTATGAGGGAGAGCTGAGCTCAGAATAATATAGTGAGATGTAAATTGTGAAAAGGTTAGAGATAAAAGAAAGCAAGAAAAAATAATTACCATGAAAATGGTGCCTCTCGGCTGAAAATGCCTTGAATTCAAGAGTGTTCTTTTATTTACCTTTGAGTTTTTGCATAGTGCACAAAACAAAGATGCACAGTGAATATTCACAGAATAGATGAAGAGCAGCAGCAAAAATGGCAAGAGCTGAAACAAGCTGGACTCTGAAAATGGCATAGTATTCGTGCAGCTCAATGTTTGGACACCAGAATGAATGGCAAGCCCCTGGCAATGGCAGGGTGGCCCCATCCTAATGACCCTTGAGGGCAATTTTGAATGTTATGTACAAGGTACTTTCCATCTTACTTCCCAACCTAAACCCTCCATTTACGATGTGGCTCACCTACAGGGAAGAGATAGACACTGACTTAATCTCCATAGTTAGAGTTTGCCTCCCAAAAGGTGATGAGTTCCCAGAGAAACCTGAATGCGTAATCTTGTTTATTTGTGCATCTTTCAAAGAGGTACCAGGCTCCTTGAGTTGGGGGTCAGATCTCATTTATCCTTATCCTCCTCCAAATGTTTTGAGCAATTTTGAGTACATAGCAAGTTCTTAAAGCATACTTATTGAGTGAATTGGTAAATAATGAATAATTGACTCTAAAACAGGAATAATGACTATAGTGAACTTATTATAATTTTTAGTACATTTTTATGTTTACCCATGGTATGATTGATTTTTCCTAAAAACTGTTGTTACAAAGATTTCAAATAGAAAGTCCTATCGTGTAGTATTATAGTAGAATAATGATCTGAATCCAGAAAGGCCCATGTAGGCATTAATTAAAATGCTGGTTTGCTGCAACTGGGCTGAAAAACAAAAGCCCTGGTGGAATAGCTACACAAAGATTTTAACAACAGGGACTCTCATATTAACAGCACCAGAAGAATAGCAGGTCATTAAAAAAGTGCCTACATTGGCTTTTCCTGCCTGTTACCCACTGGTTAGAAATGTGAGGATGCTATATAAAAACTAGAATTTCATCAGGAATGAGAAGCCAGAGTGTCCCTTTCCAATTACCCAGGACAAAAAAAAGAGTTCAGCCTCCATGTCTGTCTTCCATGTCTTCAGCCAGTGAAGGTACAGGACAGCTCAGAGGACACATGCTTTAGTGCTGTCTCGGGTAACTTTTTCTCATGTATAGTGTATGTAGTATAGTGAAGTAAGCATGATATAGCATAACAGCACAGCATAGCATAGTGCAAATAGTGTAGTATAGCATAGTGTACTATAGTGTAATATAGTATAGTATAGCATAAAATAGTATAGAATAGTGTAGTATCTTATAAAAGGCTAATATGCAAATTGACCAAACGGCAGAACGACCAGTTGCTATGACACGCACTGACCACCAGGGGCCAGACACTCAATGCAGGAGCTGCCCCCTGGTGGTCAGTGTGCTCCCACAGAGGGAGTGCTGCTCAGTCAGAAGCCTGGCTCACAGCTGGTGAGTGCAGCAGCAGTGGCGGGAGCCTCTCCTGCCTGTGCAGCAGCACTAAGGATGTCTGACTGATGGCTTAGGGAGCAGGTCTAAGCCCATCAGTTGGACATCCCCCAAAGGCTCCCAGCCTGTGTGGGGCTGAGGGACGCCCCCCCCCCCCGAGTGCACAAATTTTGTGCACTAGGCCTCTAGTAGTATAATATAGCATAGGATAGTATAGAATAGTATAGTTTCAGTTTTCCCTCTATATTAAGTGGAGGCAGGTGATATTTAATCCTCTCTCATGGTCTGTATGTTTATGAAAATTATGGTTTTACTTTTGAAAAATTAATCAGATAAAGTATGTTGGCTTTTTAAATTCTTAGTTTGTCTTCCTTCTTATGGTTCATCAACATACCTAGTGGTGAACTGGTGGAAAAAGGAGTGATGTTCTAGAACTTGACTGATTTCCTTTGGAAGCATCAATAAAGACCAGTATTGGCTATCCACTGCACTGAGGCAATACACTAAGTTCTTCAGTAAAAGTGGAAAGCAAATAAGAAAAAACTTCAAGGAAGTTTGGAAATCTATAATTATCAAAAACAATGCCGCGTAGTCCAAGTACATGCATATTAAGAGGCTTCATAATTAACACCCGATTTGGGATAAGATAGACTTAGTGAGGGAAAGACCCGCTGGTAGAGGTATCCTGAGAATCCTCTTTTGACGAGGTCAGGAGTATGCATTAGGCAAGAAGAGGGACACAGTTTTGCTAGGTAGAGGCATTGCATGTGCAGAGGCACAGAGGCACATACATTGCATGTAAAGATGACGAGCGGAGGAGTAAATTTCAGCCACTGCTCAGTCATTTGGGAAAATATAAGAAATGTTCTAAGCCAGACAGAGCTCCCTCATTCCCTGTGCCTGGTGCTGGCACCCCTAGCATTCCGGACTGATATGCAGCAGTTACAATGATGTCATCTCACCCAAGCTGCCCTGCCCAGTCAGGATTGATTTTCTTGCCCTTTTCAAAGCACCTTCATGACTGGACAAGAGAATGCACCTACCACTGCCAGGGCTCAGCCAGCCCCGAATCCCCTCACTGATCGCACACACTGTCTGCAAAATAAGCAAACAGATGCCCCGGTTCTCTCACAATGAACACATGTTGGAGACAGAACCCTTATCAACTGCTCCAAAATTGCATTTTCACCTGAGTCTGTGGAGTGTGTTCCTCTTTAGGAGGAAATTATTCTGAATATTGTTTAGGGGCTGTCTGTCATCAGAACCAGTCTTTCCTTTCCTTCCTCCCCAATGATCTCATTTGCTACCTCTACCAAGAATTCACCGCATAAGTGACCAAGTTACTGATCTAGTCCTGCCTGCTTTCAACACCATTGATCAAGAGTTGTTTCTCAGCTGGGCCTCCTCTGCAAGGAAGTGGCTCTAGCTCTGTAGGTTGCTTGCTTGGAGCACCAGAATTTGCTCTCTCCAATAGTGTCAGGAATCAGGATCATATTCTCCAGAGGGTTCTGAATTGTAGCATCCTATCTCATTACAGAAGATCTTGTTGGGGGAGGAAGGGGAGCAGTGAACAGAACATGTATGGAGCCAGAGTCGGGGGTTAGTGGAAGGAGCTCTGAGCTGAAAATGGCCACTTGCAGTCCATTACTAATAGTAATTAACTAGCTGCCAGGCAATTCCATTCTTGTCTCTGGATCTTACTAAAAAGTCTGTAAAATGAGAGATTTGGACTACATAATTTTTAAAAATATATGTTTTTATTGATTTTAGAGAGGAAGGGAGAGGGAGAGAGAGCTAGAAACATTAATGATGAGAGAGAATCATTGATCAGCTGTCTCCTGTGGACTGACCCTGCAACCTGGGCATGTGGAAATGAACCTTGACCTCCTGGTTCATAGGTTGATGTTCAACCACTGTGCCACACTGGCTGGGCTGGACTACATAATTTTAAAAAGATGTTCCACCTCTAAAATGTTATGACTTTACTTCTTTCTAGATAACAAGAAAGCTCCCAGAAAACAGACTCATTGAAAACATGTATTTGTTCTGAAGTTGTTTTTGAATTTTCCCATTAGGAAATCACAGGTACACGAAGGAGCAAAATATTTGGAAAGAGGAGACCCAGGGTCCCTAATAAAGGACTTGTGATTTGCTCTAAATGGGTCCTATTTAACATGCTTTCTGTCTCTCCATAGAGGCAAAGTTATAAAGAGAAGACTCAAACAATATAGTACAATTTCTTTTTAAATCTGCCTCATTGTTTTCTAACTGTTCTGTTGGAATCATATGCCTTACCTGGAAATTGAAGTACTGTTATCGTTAAGAAAAAATGCTGCTTTTCTATCCTCTGACAAATGTTTAAGAAAAATAGTTGTTTACCCAATCAGCAGCTGAATTCATTATAAAATGGCATGAGTAATTATGGCAATTTAGGAATCTTTCTTCCTTTCTTTACTTATTTTTAGCTCAGTAGTAATTGCAGATAAACTGGTATAGAAAATGTAACATGGAACCAAAACAACTGATATAGTTCTACATGTACGGGAGGCCACGCTGAGTTAGAAATGGGATTAAAAAAATCTGCCAATAGAAGTGTTTTTTAGAAAAGATATATGTTTTTAATGGACTTTGAGCCAGCTGTAATGAAATATCAGGGGGGAAAAACACTTAACCTCATTACATCTCTAAAATTAGTCTCAATTTGTCCTAAGTATAGCTAAATATTCTTAGGTATTGGTGCCATCTTTCTCTGTAAAATAGGAATATGGAACTGATTAACTTTATACAGTCTATACAAGAAGACGGTTACAAAATGTGCTAGTAACTACTTATGAAAAGAAATACTGACCAAATGCAAGCATTTACAAACAAGAACAAACAGAATCCCAAGCAGGTTGAGTTCTATCCAGTGATAGAACCCTTATGTTTATCTGAGTTAAGCCAATTGCTGGTTACTAACATCAGCCATTCACAGTAATGTAAAGCCAGTTGGGTGGTTTTTCCAATGGGACACTAAGTCCTAGGTCTGTTAAGTGATGGCTGGTGTGTCCTAGCTTTTGTTACTTTAGCTATGTGTTTGCTATTGCAAATCATAAAACTCAAAGAAAATCTCAGATACGTTAAAATAAGTTACTTGATTAAGTTTAAATCATTTGAAATATTTAATTGTTTAATTAAATAAATGAATAGCTAATAGACATTCATTTCATTCTAAGAACAAAAATATACAGTGAGCCCCTCCCCCATCTGCCCAATTCCTAGCTCCACTTTGTCTCCAAGTAAATTCTGAAGCTTAACCAATTTTTAACTGAATTCACACAAACCTGTTTGTGTGCTTAGACAACTCACTTTGTCCTTTTCAACTTGTTTTTATAGAAATTTTGCTTTCTAGTGAGTGTAGGAGAGAAAAAATACTGCAGAAATAGAAAATATCTTGCCCTGTTAGCAGTGAAAATGTATTTCTTTATTTTTATAAAGAAAAGAACAATTCTCTATTAAAAAATACCTCAAACATTGTCTTCTTAGCAATTACGCAGTTGGAAATAACCGACTTAACAGGATAACAGGAAATTACTAAATCTTGGCAGAGGAGTCAGTCACTATCATTGATTTTATTGTATATCAGTTATGTTATTTTTATAATGTTTAGTAATCAATTACAATTAGAAGCCTATTATGAAATTAACTTTAGCTGTTGGGAAAACTGTAGAATGATATCCGAAAACACAAACAGCTATAAGCATTTGTATTCCATGATTTTTAAAATGCACACTGGAAACTGTGATTAGTCTTGATAAGGAATAGGGTTGTGTCTTTGTTTTTGAGGAGCCAGAAGTCGAAAAGACTTGAACTAAGCATGGTTTTAGGGGTATGGTGTGGTGTGTCTTTGCAGTGTGGACGGTTTAAGGTTATATAAAAATTGGTTCCAGTGCCTTTATTTTGAAGCAGGCAAAAGGTAGTCTACCGGTTTGAGGAAATAGTGCACCTCTCTTGGAGGTGCCTCTTGCCTGATTCCGGAGAATTCATGCCCATTGGAGATTGTCTTGTCTTAGATAAAAATACATCTTAAAGTTCAAATTGATGAACCAGAAGGTTAGGTTTCTTCTCTATGATGGACCTGTTTGCAGAGGACTTTCATTCTCAGGAATCATTTGAGAGAAATCCTGTTGACACCTTTGAAATTAAATAAAAAATGTGCCTCTTCCCTGCTTCCACCTCAGGCCAAGGGAATGGGTTTGATCCACTTGAATGTCTTCCCCTTTGCTTATTCTGCTTTGGAATGTCCCTTAAGTTAATTCTTCACAAAAATAAGATCTTTTAGTTTATTCTTGCCTTGTTTTGTATTTAGTCATAAATTTTATTGATCATTTATTCTTAGCTTTTATTTATCCTTCTAGATTTATACCTAAATTTACTGATAATGCACTCGCCTTGCCTTTTATCCTGTATATTAATACTTTATATTATTTAACATTTTTATCTCACTTCATTGTTCTTTGCTATTCTTCTTTTTATTTTTCACATTGTATTTATTTTTCCTATTCTTTATTTTGTATTTTTATCTTGGTTTTATAGTATTTGATCTTACTGTTTTAGGTAGGATTTTTTCTAGCCAATTAGACTTTTATTTTTAATAGATTCTTTGATATTTAAGCAGGAAATTAAAAGTAGGGACTTCTTTTCATTCCACATTTGGCACTGAACAGACAATCTAAAATTGTTGTTTTACCTAATTTCTTATTATATATAGCCTAAAGACTAATTAGACTAGCTCAGTAGATATATTTAGTCTCACTTTTTTGATTTATGTTTCAAAAATAATTATTTACTTGGAGATTAAAAATATTATGACAACTGAATTGCGGTTTTTGTTAAATAGTTGTTTTTGGTGTTTTGTTGTTTTGCTTGGTACCATTATTCAAACTGAAAAACAAGTTTCAGATCTGGAAAAGTTTGAACATATGGAATCACCAGAATAATTCAAGTTTAGTATAATAATCTATGAAATTGTGAGCTAATGTGATAAAGTGGGGGGAAATGGTTACATTGTAAGAATTATAATATTTAAGCATTTCCCACAAGAAAAAAATGAAAACTCTTACACAGTCAGGGAAACTATGTAGATTTCTTTTTTCAAAAAAATAGAGTTATTGAAAAATGGTTCATGGACAAGGATGGCACATGGACCCTTTCTCAAGGGTCAGAGTTCTCATTTTTTCATACAGTAAATAAAATGCTTAGCATACTGTTGAGATTCTAGCACTGCAGCAATCTCAAATAAGTATATAGAGTATACAATACTTTCAGCTCAGCCTTTGATTGTCCAAACAGACTTTTAAATGATTTTTTCTTTATTTTAATAAGAATTTTATTGCCAGCTTTATAGGATATTAAAAAAAATAACTGGAAGTTGGATTTTTTTGTTTCTAACATTTATGTCAATTTCTTGAGAGTTTAACTTACCAATTGCATATATATAAGTAAAGATTTTTAAAAAATATATACAGTTGTGTAGTCATCATCACTATCATGATATGAAACACATCTATCATCCCCAAAACTTTTCAGTCAATGTTCTCCAACCCCTCGCTCTCCCATTAATCACTCACTCACTTTCTATCGTTGTAGTTTGGCCTTTCTAGAATTTTATATAAATTGAATCATGTGGAATCAAGTCCTTTTAATTTAATTCTTTCACTGAACATTATGATATTGGTAATCGTTCATGTTGTTGATGTATCAATAGTTTACTTCTTTTCCTGCATGAAAATGTGAAAAATAAGTCAACAGAGAAATGTAAAAATGCCATACTTTTTATTGACAGTAAACATTTTTGAACAACTAAAGAGTCCAGAAGTGTTAACTCATAGTCCTTCTTTCAGCTAAAGCATCGACAGAAACATGAGCTCATTGTTATGCAAGGAAATAACCAGAAAGATTAATTGCGCTTAAACAAATTCATCTTAATTTCTATTATTCCTCCAGCATAGACCTGTTTGTTTTTTGGCACTAATTCATTTTAAAAGGTCTCTAATGCTTCCACTATGTGTATGTTTTGCTTCTAAAGTAGTTAAACAGCTTTTAAGAAATTCTTCCTGGAAATGAATGGAAAAATGCTCTTCCTAGGACTATTAACAAAAACTCCGTCACCCTTTTCATTGTGTATCCTGCTGTTCTTATTAAGTAGTAGAGACAACTACGCTTACCTACACTGTATTTGTTTTATAGTATAACATTTTCTGCTGCTATTGACTTAACCTACAGTGAAGGTACATGCCTGGATTTCATAGGGAATGAAATTGTTAGTCAAGCTGCACAAATGCTATTAAAACAAAAACACACAAAGTTACTACAATGAGAAAACAATAGGCAAGTGTTTATTCTTTCATTCTTAAGTATACTCAAGAGCAATAAGTGTATGTTCAGCCCTAACCGGTTTGGCTCAGTGGATAGAGTGTCAGCCTGCAGACTGAAGGGTCCCAGGTTCAATTCCGGTCAAGGGCATGTACCGTGGTTGCGGGCACATCCCCAGTGGGGGGTGTGCCGGAGGCAGTTGATCGATGTTTCTCTCTCATCGATGTTTCTGACTCTCTGTCCCTCTCCCTTCCTCTCTGTAAAAAAATCAATAAAAAAATAGTGTATGTTCACACAAAATCATGTGTACATGATTGTTCAAAGTAGTTTTATTCATACTAGACCCCAAATGAAAATGACTTAAATGTCCATCAATGGTTGAATGGATAAACAAAATGTGAACACTACTCAGCAGTGAAAAGGAAAAGAAGTGAAGTAACAAGACACAAAGAGTACATAAGACATGAGTCTATTTATTTTAGAGAATTCAAACTAATTTATACATACTGGCAAAAATCAGATCAGTGATTGCCTGAGAAGGGGTTGAAACATGAGGAGTTGTCTACAAAGAGCCATGAGGAACCTTGTATGTGTGATCAATATGTATTTTGACTGGAGCATTGTTTTCATGGGTGCATAAATCTATCAAAATGTATCTGATCGTACAACTTAAATGGATGCAGTTTATTGTATGGAGATGATATCTCAATAAAATTACCTCCTTTGTGTTTTAAAAAAAGCAATGTTTAAAAACAAGAAAGGGGAGTCTTTGCATATGAGAAAATGAGAAGTCTTGACAACAAACAAGTAAAACTTGTAAGAGAAACAAATGGGAACCGATAATGGTAATCCAGGGACAGGAACAATAGTTCAAGGTGAGAGGAGGCTGTACTGGATGCATGCCATCCATGCAGCATCATGACTAGGGTCTCAATGTCTGTGTAGGCTGAGCCACTCTCTCCAGGTGGGCATCAGTTGAAGTGTGATCTCCTAACACCTTGCGAAAAGGAGCCAGCATTGGTTGCCTGGAAACAACCATACCCAGTTGCTCAAATTTGCAGCAAGATCTGAGGCTCCGTTCTACTGCAGGGGGAGGAGCGGGATTACTCACGCACGAGTGGGATTCAGGCCTATGCTGCCGGTGCAGGTGTAGGCCGCAGAATTGCACCAGCAGCAAGGAACCGGAACCCTAAGTGTGGATACCCAGAACATGTCTAGTTCAGAGCTGTGTCCCAAGCAGACTATCAGATTCACTTACAAATGAGCTACAAATGTAGACCAGATTTCCAAAATAATAATAATTTTAAAATGAACAGAGTAAAAGTACACAAGATTATCCCTAGGGTATGTTTAGTGTGTGAGGGTGAGTGTGGGATGGGGATGGCGG